>NC_045141.1:22806741-23106741 GCF_008831285.2 Nymphaea colorata
CCTTTCTACTCCAAGAGCAATTCGAAGAACCATTAAGTGACCATAGTCTAGGTTTATGAAGATATTTATCTTTGTAAAGTTGGGCTCATAGGCCATTATGTAGAAGAACCGTACAACATCGATTTGCCAAGAGTGCTCTGTTCATCTCTTCCATACGTTACATAAGTTGCTCCATCCCATATTGTGGAGGTGTTTCGAGTTTCATTATCATTTCAAAGAAATCTCATGGAAACACTCTCCGACTTTTTAATGACCTGTTTGGAAAACCATCATCCAATAACAAGGGAAGAGTAATCCACCCGACAAACGAGAGGATTCTCACTTTCCAACTAGCCAGCCATCTTGATAAGCAAAGACAGCAGTCGTAATTCTTCCCCCAAAAATAGACAAACGAGAGGACCTATGGGCCACTGCATCACACCTTTAAGTTCCTCCATCTGAAGGTGATTGACACTAGCCAGCAGGATCTCAGATTTCTCTTTGTTGACCTTGATCCCTGCTAATCTCTCAAACTTGTCTAGAGCTTCCTTGATAGCAATGAAGGAATGTCCAGATGTACTTGCCACCATGAGAACATCATACATAACAGCCACGACTACTTGTTTGACATTACCAACATTCGGGACTTGAATAAGACTCCTGTTCACATCTAACTGAATTTTACGATTAAACATTTCTATAACTAAAAGGAACAAGTGAAGGGACATTGGGTTCCCTTGTTGGAGCCCCCTTTTAGCTCCAAACCAGTCTCCCAGTTTGCCATTCATAATCACCTTGTACCAAACCGAGGTGACACTCACTTCATCACTCTTTCAATGAAAACACAAGAGATGCATGCTATTCTGAAGAAAACTCCAAAGAGACTCTCTCGTATGCCTTAAAAAGGTCAAGCTTGAGAAGACAACCCTCTTTGGTCCAAAAATCTTTCGAGTTCACCATCTCATTGGCCAAGGTGATGTTGTCCAAAAACCAAACAGTAATGGAAGCTTAATTTGGGTCCAACATCTGACTGAGATCCAACAAAGGTCTGGCCCTAAATGTCAGATCCTATGTCCGTCACATCTGGATTTAGCTTCAAAAATGAGACCTGAGTTAGAAATCTGATAAGATAGATTTTATTCCAGGAATTAAAAATTAATTTGAAAAAAGCTGGATCTAACCTGAATCCGAACACCCTTGCACCGCTATATGAATGCAACCACTCAAACTCGACTTTGTCATCGCAATAAGATTGAAAGCCAGACAAGTTGTTGTTCATCAAACTCCCAGTGTTGCCTATGGGCAATCTCAATGGTTTGAATACTTTCTTGGAGTTAGTGTTTTGAAATCAAAACCACTAACCATTTTGTTTGTGCACTTATGTTGTGAGACTTGGATAAAAAACGAGACACTCGTCAATTAGAGTATTGCACATCTACAATTTATAGTATGTAGGAGTAGTGCCCATGAAAATCACCATTTTCTATTACATCATGATTACACTTTTGATCGCAGAATGCTGTGCGAATGCTTACGGGTACTGGGCTTTACTGTTTGCTTTTCAATTGCTGGATATTGCAACGTCTCCATTTGAACAAACTCTAGATTCTACTTTGAACAGAAGATCAGCTTTGCCACTGTCCAGCATGAAAGATGAAGGATCAAACACATCTTCATTTGAACAAACTCTAGATTCTAATTTAGCAGAAAGTGAATAACAACAGCAGTGGTTAGTATTGATTTATTTGATTGCTAGCCTTCAATTACAAGTCATAATGCAGAATGCATTGAAAATTTAGACAACTGAAGATATTTAAATGACCATATTTGCCGTCAAATCGAAAGGATACTGAAACTAAACAATGCAAACAAAGTGGATTTTAGCAGATAAGCAAATAAGTGTTTCAACTGTAAATTTAGAGGCAAGAAAGAACAAATGTGCACGGTCCATGAATACCCTATTATATTAAAAATAAGTATATCAATTGAACTTCTTGAGGTAGAGTATGGTTGGCTGAGCTTAGGCCCTGATAACATATATAATATGAAATTATATTTATATTTTTATTCATTTTTATTTACAAATACTGTATTTCTATATTAAACATGAACATTTTATTTTCTTCATTAAAATTGAATCGAGTCAAGCTGGACTTGGGTTTGGATCTTGATGATCAGGCCTCGGGTTCGGCCATGGCATGGGCTTCTAGGCTGGCTAGAGCCTGATCCAAGCCGATGTCAACACTACTTGACATTTTGTTAATGTGATATGAGAGTGGTTTAAAAAAATCGAATGACATGATCTACTGATTTGGCTATACTCTAGAGCTAGCTCGTACTTCCTAGAACAGTGAATGATTTCTTCATCCATAATGGCATTGAAATGACAAAAATTCTTAATGTTTTCAGTTTGTAAATGTATTGACGTTGAGTTGAAAAGATAGTTGGTTTATGTAAAGATTTATGGTGCAACTTGCTGCTTATTGGATCAAATGAGCAGTTGCACAGAAGGTTGGTCTTTGGTCTCAAGTCGTAATTGAAGACATCTTACTTCTAGAAGGTAATCAAATCAATAACTAATCATGATTTTTGAATTCTCAAGATTTTGAAACCTAAGTTAAACCATATGGTGTTTGTGTTCTATGGTAATGTTTCTCTTCTTTGTCATTTTATTATCACATTCTCTTGATGATAGCTAAAAGCTACATGTTCTGTTTCTTCTAAGGGAAATACCGTTTGTACTTTTGTTCTCTGCATATCATAAGAATGACATGCAAAGATAGCATATACTTGAGTGTTTTGAATATCCATAGAGCTTTGAACATGTCATCTGTAGTTATGATGGATATGGAAAAAATTGAGTGGCTAGACTTGCTTCTACTATATGTGCTTTGACATTTCTTCTTTATTTGATTCTTGACATGCAAGGAAATTCTTATATTGTTGACTTGATAAGTTGATTGACTTTCCATTCGTTTTCAAGTTAAGCTCATGGCTGCTATCTACAGTATCTTTATCATCAATAAACCTAATGGACTAATCTTTTACAAGGTAGCTATCTGTTTCTCTTTTTTATTTCCTAGAGAACAATCTTTCATGATTTGGATAATTTATGTTTTTGTATGAAGATGCATTTGGTTTTCAAACTACAGTTTTTATTTCTTAACTTTTCGATAATCATTGATCTACTCATCGTCTAGGATTATGGATCAACAAGATGCATGGTCACAAATGATGGCATGTGAACAACAAGTCTGTGACATTCAATAAATTCAATTTCCTAACAGTTGTCTCAAATGGTGGGCTGTACAAGTAGGTTTAATGTCTTTTCATTAAACGTGCATGGTTTTTCACCATGGAAGGCCACCATGAGCCTTGGTTACACAATGCATAGAAAAATCTTAAATAGTTGAAGTTCCTATGATCTTGGCAACAATGAACATGGAAAACTAAATCTGATTTTTGTGGAAAGATTTTCTTTTTTCTTTATCATTAATTTTGATTGATCATGTTGGGATTCTTTCCTTGAATATCTCTAGAACAGTTGTCTTTCAACCTTATTGTTAACATCCTCTCTCAAACTGGACGATGAATCTAAAAGTTCAAGCTGCAAAACTTTGTAATGTGATCATGTCATCTCTTTGGCAGTGATTTGGCGAGCCCAAATTTGCTTCATGAAGTTTTTTATGAAGGTAGATCGTGCTTTGACAGCGATTCAGAAAACCCAAGTTTGATTCCTCAAGATCTTTTTCACAGGATCGAGTCTTCGCTTTGGTGAAGAAGGCAATGATGTATTTGGTCGTTTGCAGCCGACCTATAGGCTTCATTGTTCTTCATCAAGCATCCTGTTTTGATACCAAGTTAAAAAATAAAGAAGAAGCAAAACAAATAAAAACCAGCAATAAAAAGATTCCTTTCATTAAACGTGCATGGTTTTTCACCAAGGAAGACCATCATGCCCCTTAGTTACACAATGCACAGAACAAGCTTAAATAGTTGAACTTCCTATAATCTTGTCAACGATAAACATGAAAAATTAAACCTGATTTTTGTGAAAAGATTTTCTTTTTCTTTTATCATTAATTTTGATTGATCTTGCTTTGATTCTTTCCTTGAATTTCTCTAGAACGGTTGTCTTTCAACCTTATCGTTAACACTATAATTTTGGCAACGATAAACATTGGAAACTAAATCTGATTTTTGTGGAAAGATTTTATTTTTCCTTTATCATTAATTTTGATTGATCTTGCGAGAATTCTTTCCTTAAATATCACTAAAACAGTTATATTTCAACTTTATTGTTAATAGAATAAGACAAGAGTAGCAGAGGTACAAGCACGGTAGCACATATGGGACTTGCTAAGAGATGTATGGAGGAGGCTGAATAGAGAGCTGCTCTCGACTCAGCAGTAGGCCTGGGCTTCGGGCTGGGCCAGCCCGGTTTGGGTTCGCCATTAAGAAAATGGGCCGGATCTGACCGGCCCGTTAATACCGGGCCTCACCTTCCCAACCCAAGGCCCGGCCCGGCCCATATCCGAGTCGGACGGGTCGGGCCGGGTGGGCCTCGCTCTCACTCAAGTTCATCCAGAGCCACAATTTCAGGAGAAACTTTGGGTACTTTAACATTATGTGCACTTTAACAAGTAAAATATTCAATAAAACCATTGGGCAGTCTATCATTGTATTTCAAACCTATAAAAGGGTACTCCATTAGCCTATAAACAAACCTGTGCAGTTACTTCTTCCAGCAAATTTAGTGATTCTGCAAGTTCCATTTGCTCCAAAGCAGTTGCTTTCAATGCCTTCATTAATCATTCAAACTTGAAAATGAGCAGAATAAAGATTATAAAGTTCAATCATTGTTTTCCTTGGACATTTGGAAAATCCAAGAGATAACAAGCGATACACAGTCTGAAGCTTTTTAGTAAGAAAAGATCCCTTCAAAACTGAACACAATGATATAGTAGTCATTGAAGGTAGCAGTAGAGCTACGCTAGGCTGGGACAGAGGAGGGGAAGCAATAAGCAGAAACTAAAATGTAAATGGTCCATCAATAGAGTTTCAAAAATCAAAGTAAACATCTTAAAAGTTCATCAGCAACCTATAAATGTCCATTTGCAAATATGTAATTTCACATAAAAAAGTAAATGTTAATAAGAGTTCCCAGTGCTTGTCTGCAAGCATACATGTGAGTTGAGAGAGAGAGAGAGAGAGAGAGAGCAACTTAAAGGTTAATTTGAAATGATTACCTCATACAAGACAAATTTGACGGAAGGTTCAATTTTCAGCGCCTCTTCAAGCTCAAACAAGTTCAGTTGCCAATGTAGAACACATCATGCCATCAATAATCAATTCAACATTAACTCTGTGCTGCAGGAGTGTGTGTGACTGAGTTTTTTCAAGTTAGTATTGCAGCAAATTCTAAGCCTACCATTACAAGCTTTGTGAATAGGGGGAACAAACCCCATTTTCCACTAGGTGTTCTTTCACCGTCTTGGGAAGTTCCATATAAATATAATTCTTAGAATGTTTTTTTTTTTGGGTCAAATCGACAGAGAAGATAGTCAAAAATTGCGATTGTTTCACAATTTAAAACGAGCACCAGAAATTAACAAATCTGCATTCTAAATGCACCTAAAACGTCCTTTCACAATTCTATAGATCCAACATAAAACACAGGGGAAATTGGTAAATTACAGGCCGTTAAGTTAGGGATAAAAACCAGACCCTCTATTTTTTGCTAAACTAAAACCATCATAATATGTTTATAAAAATTAATTTGATATAAAATATGTTTTATTTTTAGTTGTTTTTACAAACAACAAAGATTTTTCCATGGTTAAAATTTGGATGTTATATTAGCCATTCAATTTTATGTTTTAGCAATACATGATTAAATTCAAAAAATAATTAACTTAACGTATGTTTCTCATCAATTTATTCATGAAACCATAGCAGTAAGTAAGTTTCGCAAAAGAAGGAAAAGTACTCTAATCATTGCATTTAAGCTGGCTTTATCCCTAACCTAGTAATATAGGACACACAAATTGCTTATGTAGTTACCTAACTAATTTTAATATTAATAAAAAATAACTAATTTGAATAGTTAAAAAAGAACTATTAATCCTATATTGTATAATTAAAGAGGCCAATAAAAATCAGTGAACATACAATTTGTTGATATAAATGTTATTTTAATTAAATTTTCCATCAACCCAACTAATTTTAGCAATAACCTTGGTCTTAAAATCAGCATTAAAATACATTAATTTATTTGTAAAACTCATAAAATTCAAAAATAGGGAAATAATAGCCGCTCCTACCCAAACAACAATACTGCTTGATAAAAAAGTTGTTCCCGGTTGACAAATCCAAAATTTATGTGCACGGCTTTAATAATATCAAAAGGTGAGGCATGTTTTCTGTTATTTTTAACTTTTTATGTGCTGTTCACCAAGACCAAATATTGCACAATTAAAGAATCTCACAGCAACCACATGATCGATATACCTCAGCTTGTGGTTAAATATTTCTTAACATATTGTTTTAAAAGAATTAATATAAATTTTAATTGACTGAATTTACTCGGTCAATTAAAAGACGCCATTTACTTGGTTGACTCTTTTACAATTCTTTTAGGATTTTTTTCAAGGATGGTATATAATTACCAAAATTTATCAACGGTGAAATTAAAATGTTTGGAAATGTTAAATAGTAAAATTTTATTTTTCAAAAATTCAAGGGACCGTGTCAAACTCAAATTTGCGTTAGGCGATTAAACCGCGGTCCGAATACCAATATGATTAGTAACTAAATCTTAATTTCTTTATCAAATCCAACTAAATAAATGAATCCATCTGGTTCACAAAGTAATTAATTTAAGAAAATGTGAAAAATGTTAGACAAACACTTTATCAATGCTTAGTGGTTATTTAAAGCTTTCAAATTCCACCATGAAGGAACTCTGGGAGATTCTTACCGGCGACGAGGATCTCCTGCGGTGATCAATGGCGGCAGAAACAAGAAGCGGTTTGAAATGTACCGCCCACGCGTGTTGGCGCGAAGAGTTTTTGAGACCAACCATGGTGGCAGGCCGCTGTCGGTTGCTCTGACGGAGCCCCAATAAGGAGAAGCAGAAGCACATGCAGCAATACAAGAGGAGCCTTGTCAGCCTTTCTTTTCCTGCTGGTGCTCGTACTCTCTGTGGCCGTCTTCGATTCCTACAATGGCAGTGGAACAAGTTCCTCCGAACTCTCTTTCTTTCATCTCTTCCCTGTAACCATGTCTGCCCCCGCTCCCACTGATTCTGCTCCTGCACCCATGCCTGTCCCTCACGCTGACTTTGCCCCTGCACCGATGCCTGCGGCTCCCATCGAGTCTGCCCCTGCAACGCCCAACGACACACTTAGCACCGTTTCGAATGCTTCGGTGATACAGTAGGAATTCGAACTCAGCTAATTAATCTCTCTTTATCTTCTTTCACTGATCAATTGAAATGACCAGCCAGTTTTTCTGACTGTAACTGTCCTTTGTGGCTGCAGAGGAAGAAGAAAGGCAGCGGTGTTGAGACGCGGAGGTGGGAGAAGATGGAGGAGGGTCTTGCCAGGTCGAGGGCGGCCATTAGAAGGGGTGTTATGGCGAGAATCTACACTTCTTGAATTCGCCTGAGCTTCGTGCCGAGGGGGAACATCTACCACAATTCTTACGCATTTCATCAGTAAATCAACTTTGTATTTGCCTTCTTTTACAGAAAGTAAAAAGAACTAGTGATCAAGCTTCCTAGGAGTTGATCAGTCCTTGATCACTTCAAGAATATTTTAACAACGAGCTTATAATTTGTAGATGGCATTTGAATCCTGTTACTGATCAGATGTGAAAATGGTAGTTATTATAGTCATAGATCTAGTTACTGACCAGCCATGCCTAGTTTAAACAGGAGCTATATAGAGATGGAGAAGAGGCTGAAGATATGGATCAATAGGGAAGAGGGCTCGCCCATTTTCCATGACGGGGCTAGCATGGGAGTGTACTCGATTGAGGGCCATTTCATCCAAGAGATGGACAAGCAGAGGCTGCCCTTTATCACCAGTGATACAGAGCAGGCCTTGCTCTACTTCCTCCCTTTCAGTGTTCAAAGAATGAGAAGGTTTGTCGCATCCAAGGCCGGTGTTGTGGATCTTCACCGAATGTGGGCAGTCATCAGTGACTACATCCAAGTGATAGCAAACAAGTACCCATATTGGAACAGCACAAATGGTGCATGTCATTTCATGGTCACCTGCCATGACTGGGTAAGTTAAAATCTCCACCACTTTCCTTCAGTTTTTATTTACTTCTTCACCCATTATTCGAAGCCATTGTGAAAAGCACATTTGTTGCTCACATCAACTAGCTGTAAATAGTGATTGGAAGCAGCAAGTTTGCATGTGCTAATTCCAATGCCACATTTGCAAACTATAAAATATTAATATCAAAATCATCCTTGAGTCATGCACTTAATTTAGTTTTAATGACTAACAACTCCATCTTTGTCATTGCACTCATAGAGGTGAAAAGGAGGTTAACAATCCACCACCCAAAAAATAAGCCCAAAGGCCCCTCGATTCTCCTTACCTTCGGGCTTCTAGACTTCTTTAACATCACCTATGGTAATAGTGTTCCCTTCAACTTAGATACAGTGTCACATCACTTATAACACAAATGAAAATCAAACTAGAAACCTATCTTACACATGCCCTTAACTCTACCAACTATGCACTACCTTATAATGCCATTTAATTGCACTCTTGAGGCCATAAATTTTTAACCAAGATTTGCTTAAGGTTGTGGGATCAAGAGAACAACACAAGACCTCATCCCTCCACAAATGCAAGACCCTGATAACCTCCTCACAGACTCACCAGCACGAGCATAGTCTCCAGCTAACTGGGCTACATTAATTAATGTGATCTCAATGAATCCATCCTTCAATCACTTTTCCCAATGCGTATTATGGTTTCTTAACAACAAAAGTATGAGCTGTCCATCCATTTTTCTAAGGCAGGCCAGGGAAGGCATTATGTGCAGATTCAGATTCAGCTATTATATCAATATTATAGTGGCCTAGGCCTGACTCAAATCAGTTGTCCAACATGAACATAATGTGATCATAGGTTTATATATATATATATACATGTTGCACTTATTATATTGAATACATTTTATATATCTTGATTTACCAAGTCTATATCAATATGAATTAGGCACTTTCTGGTCACGTTTAGGCACCGTATTTCACAGTGTTCATCAAAAGTTTTATCAGTGTTGTGCAATGCCAACATCTCAGAAGGCTTCAATCCAAGAAAGCATGCGTCAGTCCCAGAATTGCACTTCAGGTTTCGTCACCCAAGAGCCGTCAGAACCGCAACTCCACCTTCCTAAAAAAGGGTGTTAGCATTTTTTGCAGGAGGCAACCATGGATCCGTCAGAAAGTTCCTCTTAGAACAGTGGGATGGCAAGGACCCCCAAATTCAAATCTTTCAACGCTTGCCAAGAGGCTAAAGCTACAAGGAGCACATGATGAACGCCAAGTACTGCCTCTGCCCAAGTGGGTATGAAGTCACCAGTCCCAGGCTCACTGAATCCATACTAGCTGGTTGTGTGCCAGTACCGATTTCCGATGGCTACGTGCTCCCCTTTAGTGATGTTCTAGATTGGTCTCAGTTTTCAGTTCCAATTCCAGTTCAAAAGATACCCGAACTTAAAAGAGATTCCGATTAACATTCCTGAACATTCATACTTGAAGTTGCAAGCAGATTCATACTTGAAGTTGCAAGCAAATTCATACTTGAAGTTGCAAGCAAATGTTATGAAGGTTCAGAAGCACTTTGTGATTAATGACCCTCCCAAGAGGTTTGATTGTCATACATATGTTGATTCATTCAATATGGCTCAGAAGACTTAATGTGAGGTTATATGATTAGTAGCCATCCTTTTTATATTATTCACTTGCTTGTCTATTCTCTATTGTTAGCGTTCCCTTCCAACACAGAAAAGCAAATCAAACGTACCTCATCAATTCCAGCGTTGAGACTTTCTTGGGAAAGGCATTAGTGATTCACCTGAATTAAATAATAGTAGCAGTATTCGTATGTTAAATGAACGGCAATGCAAGAAGCAACATAATTCATTCCTTTTTATCAAGAGCATGACATAAAACATGGCTTTTTCCATTAAAAATAAAGTAAAGAAGTTAGAATTGTATGCTACCGTTGACCCAAATCAGCAACTGTAGATCCTCGAATATTTGGAAAAGCTGCTAGAGGTAAAATAAGTTAAATAACTAATCCGATCACTTGCCCCAAACTCTCAACTAAAGTGGAGCCCTAGCAGTTTTCTGGTGGACCCACTGGTACCCTGCTGGGTGGCACCACTTGACGGAGCTTCGGCGAACCTGCCGTCATCGGCAGGGGGAGCCACCGTGGTTGTGGGAGGAAGGAAGGGGAGAGGAAGGAAGAACGCGAGAGAGAGAGAAGAGGGAAGATTTGAGTGACCTGATTGCATATCAAACGGTTCAGGTTTCATGTCTTTTAAATCTATAGTCATCGTTCAATATATATATATATATATATATATATATATATATATATATATATATATATATATATATATATATATATATATATATATATATATATATATATATATATATATATATATATATATATATATATATATACATGCTTCTAGATGACCATTATCTAGAAGTTTTTTGTTAGTGAATCTTATGTAATTATATAAACATTAGAAACATGATGGAAAGTTTTAGAATTAGCTAAACAGTATATTAAGGCCCAAATGGGCGTAACTTAGAGACCGATTGCAAAGATTAGTTCCACAACATTCAGAAACCTTCCAAAAACCCAACGGCTATAACCCAGCACGCAGTATGCATCTGATCTAATAATTAATTTTACAAACAGAATGCAAGTGAAAGATAAGAAAGAGGAGAGATGATCGACTTCATGAGGAAAGAACAGTAATGCGCGGAGATGTTACCAAATGTTATGGGGAAAGCAAAACCTTTTTTTTTTCTAACAGCTTCGATTATATTGGAGAAATCTTAATGTAGAAACTATTTAGTGGAAGCCAACTGAAGAACCGAAGGCCTCCCCTATTTCTTCTGCTCCAAGGTACAGGCCAGCTCTGGGATTTGGGTGATCTCATGGTACACTGTCAACTAGATACCAATGTTAATATATCCGGTTTAGATTGGATATCATATCAAAATGTTCTCAAAAAAATATGATGTAGAAAAAAATTTAATATCCGATTAAAAAGTTGGATCAAATTCGGACCTGGTATTCAGATTTAGATTTAGATATATATAAATACCCGATTGGATTCGAATTCGGATTCAGATTTGAACATAATTTAGTTTTAAATAAATATCACATATTCATTGCTCTTATATTTTGAAATGAGCTGGTCTCGGTTCAAAATTTGGATTCGTACATGAATACAAAAATCAGATTATGATCATATTTGGATAGTGAAATTGAACTTCAATTTGGATATAACTTTTCTTTGTTCATCTTTGAATCTGAATGTGTGAATATCTGAACAAGCAGATGCCATTCTCACCTTGTTACAACTGGAGGCAGTTAACGAGTCAGACTGGCCAATTGGCAATGGTTGGTGTGTTGAAGCTTGTTGCTCATGTTTGTAGACAGTTGTAGAATGAACCTGACCTAAACTAGCTGAGGTATGGCGGGCTTGTTCACAAAGAGATGCATTATTTGAAGCTGAAAGTTAGTAGTGATTTAACTGTGGAAGTACTGAATACAGCTATAGTTGATTCTAGAAAAATACTTTGCATCAAAAAGCTGGAAGCAGTGAGATTTAAGTTATAACTTGTAACCAGTGTTGCAAAAAACACTTCATGTTTTTAAATGTCAGACAGTTTTTTTTTTTTTTATTTTTTTATTTGTTGCAAATTTACTTATTTTTTGACATTTGTGTCACTAGTTTCTCACTTATTTTATTTTTTCTTCATTTTTAGTTTTTTTTATTTTAAAAATTTACCGTATTTTTCCTGTATTTTTTTTTCATGTTTGTCTTATTATGCCTGAGAAAAATGTGGCCATTTAAAACTCTGAAACGTTATTTGTGACTATGCTTATAACACAATTTCACCATGTCCATTTGTTGGATACTATTTAAAACATGTCTAAAGTGTATCTTTTACGGCACAGTGAGCCTATAAAAATCAAGGCAAGCTGGACGCTTGTATTTCATGTTCAGAACTCTGAGCCTTTCATTCCCTTTTGATTATTTTTATCTGGTTGCACATTGTGCCCTCTAGCTATCTTATCTGCTCTTATCCTTCAAGTTATGGGTCCAAAACATTCGGTTGCATATCATGCTCTAAATCTTGAATAACAAACCTGCTGCTTTATAGTGAATTTAAGATACTTGCTTCCTCTGCTATTGGAGATGAAAAGACATCGTTTGGTATTCACGTACACCCAAAGAGTGACCCCAACAGGTGAATTGTTCCCTTTTCTTATTCCCTTTTTTATTCTTTTGCATTTTCCAGTTGGTATCAGATTTTAGCTTCCACAGGATATCACATCTTCAAAGAAAGGATGTAAAATAAGCTCAGAGTACCGAGTAATCCAAACAAGAGGGTTTACTGCATTGGGACTTTTTGAAATCACTAGCTTGTTAATTGTTATCTTTCTCTGTAGGGAGTGGATTCACTGCATTCCCCACTGCAGGTCTGTTTCCCTTATCTGGAAGAAGAAGGAAGATACTGGCATTAAGCTATCCTACAGGCAGTAAATCCCGTGCAACTCTATCAACAATAATACAAGATACACATAGAACGGCAACGATATCTGGTACTTACAGGACAACCAAGGCCAACCAGAACCAAACTGTGTAGTTGCTGCGGCCTTAAATTCTCGCACAAATGCATCAAATGAGCCAAAATCTCTTTCAAACAATTCGAGAAGAATCCCAGTAGGAACTCCTACTCCTCCAGGGTTCATAGATTCCCAGAAGAAATTGTGGTTTCATGCCTGCATACAAATTGGAAAAACTTTGTGTAGCAAACATCTAGCTGCAAATTATAATTTCTTTGTGTAGGAACGAGATATAAAGAATTCCCCAAGTACCTCCATTTGTTGATGGTTGCACTAGGTCAAGTTGGCCCACTCTGGCCCGGAGATCGCGGCCATGTGCCTGACTTTCGTGGCGCGTAGGTCCCAACCTCACGGAGAAGGCTCTCCGTCTTTTTGCTTCCTAATGATATTTTTATTTCGATATACCAACTTGGGTAGTCCATGAAAATTCAATTCATCAACCCAAAAAAAAAAAAAAAAAACTTCTGCCAAGTACGTCGGGTGGTGGGTGCCGACAACTCACTCTAATTTCTGAATTTTTTTTACATGAGACAGCTATGACCCATATTAAAAATATGAAAATGAGAGGAACTTTTCAAGTTTTTAGGGACAAAACACTTGATGGACGTATACGTCGGTGGAGTGCCAATGTTTCTTAGTAGTCGGACCTTGTAATTGAATAGTTTTCAGGGGCGGAGTCAGGATTTTTTCTGAGATCGAGTCAAGACGATTTACTGATTGGGTCAGGATTGGGCCAAGAAGAGCGACAAGGAGCAACTGGTCGAACCAAACTAAAAAATTTTGATTTTTTCAATGTAAATATTTTTTTTTTCTTGAGCTTACCCGGATCATGACCCAGGCGCCCCCCTGTGCACATCGGTTAATGGTTGTTAAGTTGATCACACTACACCCTGATATCGACGCAATCCAGCTCTTTAAAGCAAAGCATGGTTGTCAAATTCTCCTCCCACTTCAACGATAATGGTAGGAACGTCTTAAAAGACCGTAAATATGGACGTCCATCAGTCTTCCTCCTCCAGGCACTAAAATTTTGTAGTCGGTGGTTAGGTATCGGTGAGAATTGAAGTGAAGCATGTGGGGTCCCTTGGCTAGGTCTATCCCATTGGCCCTAGACTTGGTAGGACTCTTGGTGGGCTACGCTGGGTCCAGGGGTGATATGTTTCCAAGTCATCTGCCGGACCCAATAACTTCCAAAGTCGTCAGATGTAGTGTGAAAGGAAGAAAGCTTTATCCGGCCGCTTCTCTGCCGAGCTTGTCATGTTTGGGAAGAAGAGTCCCTCGAGTCACATGCCGGCCAACAGCACGCCATTGTCGGCACACCGCCAGCCATATATACAAAAAGATTATTTAAGTGAGAAAACAACTAGTTTAATATATGCTTGCCATCAAATCACTTTACTAATTTAATATATCTATAAGGCTTTATTATATCTATAAGGCTATATTTCAAAAAAAATGTCTTAATAATAGGTATGAACTTTGTCTCTTACACAAAATGGTTTGGTTTTTACCTACTTTCCATATATACATGCACACAATCACACACACAAACACAAAGCTATAAAAAAGAAGCGAAGACACCTCCAAATCCAAATTGGAGTCATTCGAAGAAGATTTCGAGTTAACATTCATCTTTTTCTATATCTCCCTTCAACTTTTTTTTTTTTTTTTACCGCAGCTTTAAAAGAGAAGTTAGAAAGCAACCTCTCAAGGCTGGTGGACCAGACAGGAGATTGGCCTTTTTTTTCTTTTCTTGGAGTCTAAATCATGGACAGAATGGTAAGTGAGGTGCATGTTTCTTTGCTAAGGCAGAATAAATGCGCTTGCACGTATATGGAAATATATTATATTCTTGGTCCACATTCCGGAACACATGCAGCTATAGTTCTCTTCTTAATAATCAACCAAAATGTGAATCCCTCGTTCTTACTTTTCTTTCACGGCCTTACCACCGCAATCGTGGGCATAATTTCCTACACCCACTTCTATAAAAGCCACAGACTCTTCCTTCGTCTCATTGAGAAACACAGCCCTGAGCTCTGAAGTCTGAAACACTTCCGACGATGGAAGCAAGAAGCCTTCTCCTTGCTCTTCTCCTGGTTCTGGTCGCATCTTCATCTGCCTACCCAACATCATCCATCGCATTCATCAAGTCGTCTTGCTCGGCGACGCGCTTCCCGGACCTCTGCGAGAAGACCCTCTCCTCCTACGCCTCCGATGTGCAGCAAAATCCGCGGTACCTGGCTCAGGCTGCACTCTCGACCAGCCTGACCCGGGCTCGGTCCGCCGCAGACTTCGTCACGAAGCTCTCCCTGCACCCGATCGCGCCGGGCGCAAGTTTGTCTCACCGGGAGAAGGGCGCGATCAAGGACTGCATCTCTACGCTGACCGACTCGGTCTACCAGCTGGGTCAGTCCATAGACGAGGTGAAGCACCTGAGCCGGAGCGAGTACCTGTTTCACGTCAGTAATGTGCAGACCTGGGTTAGTGCGGCTCTGACCGACCAGAATACTTGCATGGACGGGTTCTCCGGCTTGGGCCTGAGAGTGAGCAGAGTTAGGGCGTTGGTGAGGAGGGAGATTGTGGGTGTCGCCCAAATGACTAGCAACGCGCTGGCCCTTGTCAATAAGCTTGCCCCTGGTCATGTGTAAGGGCTCGTGGGCTTTGGGGGGTTTTTGTTTGCGCCTCCCCTTAATATAAATATAGGTAAGGAAGAAGATGGTGGTCACTGTGTGGGAGTTTCTGTAGCATGTAAATGTAGGAGATCATGCATGTAATGTATGATTTCATCTTAATGAAATGTAGTTTGCATATAAAGAACGAACCCTATGAGCAACATTCACCTAAACAACCATGGCGCTCTCTCGCCGTCTCTATCTCTGTGTCTCTGTGGCAAATGTATCAATTTGTGTTAGAATTAGTATCTTTGCAACCAAAATCATGTTTTTGAAGCTCCTTACGTGCAGAAAGTCCAAGAGAAACAGGAACTTTAAAGAACCTCGTTTTTTGGATAAGCAAGTACCCTTCTTCTACCTTTGTCTCTTCTAGGATTAGGAACTTTAAAGATCCTGAAAAGGAGAAATCTGGAACTACTGTGTCGGCGGACTTTTGACGGGCTCATTCAGTGGAAGATTGAAAAGGAAGCCAGTGCGTGGATCCCAACAGTCGATCATATTTTAGGCGGTGTGGGCAAGGAGTAGTTCCAAAGAAACAAAGTTAGGCGTCGTGTGCCGAATAAACAATTCCCCCCCAACTTTTTTTTTTGGGGGACAAAAAGTCATTGTTTTATCCCAAGACAAGACAAACGGGCCCTACTAACGCATCCTACCCTAATCAATCAAGAAATGGCAAAAAATTCTCCATTTTCAACTTTGTCACCCTGGCCTTTAATCAACGCCTACCATTCAAGATTTTTGTACCAGTGTTTGGTTGACACTTAAATATTGCAGACTTTTCGTCCTTATAAACCAGTTACCCAAGCATTCAAAGTTGCGCTTGAGAATTTTTGACTCAATCTCATGTCCAACAATGACAGGCTAAGAGAACACGGTTGGTCATGACTTCTCACTGCGTGACCTTCTAATCTGTGCCCAAAAGTAATGCTTATGGGCAAGAGTCCAAGAAAATCTCAATTTGGCCTATTTTTTTCATGACAAGCAAATTGGCCTTTAGGGAACATTATTGAATTATGTCAAGATGCTCATTTTAGATTACTAATGAAATTTTGATTTCCTTTTGAAGGCCTTGAGTCTAATCAACCTCCTATACAGGTCTGACTCACTGCTCCTCAATAGGACTTCATTTTCTACGGTAGTGGACTCCCATGAATGACTAGTCAATGGTTTAGTTGACCCTGGATATCATCTTTTTATGACTCAGCAACACAAACACGCTCATACACCCAAAAAGTTTGTGGTTGAAGTTGGTTTACATGGTAAATTAAGTGTTCAAATGGAAAAAACTCTACAACTAGTAGATGGTAAATTAAGTCTTCAAATCTTCAAGTGGAGAAACTCAAGCTACCAGATTGGTATTTAAAAGTGAACCAATTCTTCAAAAATTAATTGGAGACTCTTTAGAATATTTATGAAAATAAAGATTTTGTACCGTGGTGGAAAGTTTGGTGTTCTGCCCATGTACTGCTTTTCTTTTCAGGCTACTTGTTGGTTTGGAGTTGATTGATTGCACATATCAACAGCCCACAGAATAGAATTACACATGCATACTTCAATAATTCCCGAATTATGCGGATTCGAAATTAATAAGTGGGGAAAGCGTGTGCAAGGGATTTATAAGAAGAATTGATGCATAAGTGAGAGTCATTCACGCTTGTATGCATCACATCATGGCCGCACATTTGATGATCACGGTTGAGCATGATGTCTCTCATATGCGTTCATCTGGTTTGGCTGAGACAGGTAAGCCGTTGGATCGGAGTCTGAAAACAGGCCTGACGTTTTTGAATCTTTTGAAAACTGTTAAATAATGGCCTATTTGTGCCCTTGCATTTGAACTCCCGCTAGAAGCTCGGCTTGACTGGTGAAATGATAAGAATATCTCTTCTTTCTCCATTGAAATCATTAAGCACTTTACGAAAACAAGAGCTATAAGTTTTCCGCATACTTGAAAATGACAGCCTTTCTCATGTTGGCCTCTCGTGTTGATTATTGCCGGCAAAATTTGCAGAGATGGCGGTTTTCTTTCCATGAATAAAGCCACGAGGAACGCTCCATATGAATCATTTTTCTCACTAAAACAAGAAATGATGGCGACCAAGATTCTTATTCTACTAATAATCTTTCAATCTTTCGTTTACTAATTGCGGTCAATTTATTTAGCGTCCCAATCGTTCAAAAAAGAGTGACGTCTAATGGAAAGGCATATGAAGGCCAGACTTTTTGGGTAAAACTCGCGGAATTACAGAGAAGGAAATAACTAAAACTGCCAATCAATTGCTTCTTCATAACCAAATAACTAATTCTTTGAAAATATTTTTTTTCCTTTTGCAAACGCCTAACGGCAAAATAAAATTAATCTGAACCAAATGAAATTGCCGAAAACGTTGATTCATTTGCATGAAGCAAGGCTGGTGCAGAGTGATGGGTTCAGAACCGGTTGGCTGCAGGTAGTAAATCAGCCCATCTCTTCTTATCTTTAGTTATGCAATTGCACAGTTTTAACTGGATCTAGTATCATATGGCGAGCAGGCACGTCTCGGATCTGGACACAAGCAAGCTCGAGGTTTAAAAGCAGGTCCAACCTGCTGTAAACGTAATTGGATACAACGATTGGAGCCATGACCTGAGCATGGGATGTGGAGTCACATGAAGCCATAATGAATACGAATATGATTACATCATGGGCATGGGGCAGCTTTGAACGTGAACATAGAACATGTTACAGTCATGAACTTCAAGAGTCACACCCAAGGCATGGTTTCTTCGAGTTACGAAGACACGGTAGGCCTGCCCGGGCATCCGCTTAACTAATTAGTCATGGCCTGAAATCAGGGCCCATCTGTTCAGAGTGACCCTGTTACTGTTATCTGTCAACATCAGGACGTTGTGCTTTAACCTCATTATAAAGCCTTCTCTCTCCTTTTCATCTCGGGCAAAGATGTCGATGGACAAGCACAATAAAGCAAGAAATTCCGTCCCTCAAATTTTCGGCTGCTTCAGTGTTCACACCTGCCGGATCACGGACTTCTTTTCTGCGGTCTTCGAACTTTTTCTTCTTTTGAATGGGAATCACATACAGTTTCTTTACTGTGGGCATACCTTTAAAGCAAATTAGCTCGAACAATCTCGGCTTATTTCCCATTTCTTCTCTATTTCAAAAGTATAAAGAAATAAAAAGGAACCAGAATGATAAGCATAGACCAATGGAAGATGATGGCATCGATATAATATCGCTTTCTTGTGCACTACTTCCTTAGTGCTATCTGCTTGTTGGGCACTTGGGCTCTTTTCCCTTTTTATATTGAGGCTGTTTGGCATTTTACCGGTTCTTTTGGATTTACTAAAATACATGCAAACAGGTGCTTACTTTACAAAAATAGGACGCCGGGATCTTAAATCAAACCACATTCAACTATAGTTAGATTCGTTTAATCGCCACCATTGTAGTAGTCATCACGATGAAATTCTTATCGACTTTCATGCTGTGCAACTAAAAGACCGGAAGATCAAGTGGTAGACACGTTTTTACTTGGACCGCTCACATTTTTCCTTTTCTTCAACTTGGATTACAAAGGATACTGCTAAATCCTTGATTTTAATGCCTTCTTACTAGCGGCTTCGATCTGGTCCATCTAACTAGTTGAGTAACGTCTGGACAACCTTTTTGTAACTCCCACATCAAGCCGCACAAGTTGTTCACGAATTTTAATTCGCAGCACATCGAGAGATCGTTATTAATAAACATAATATGTAACTTGACCTCAGGTTTTAACCGATGTTGTCATTATCCGCCTACATTCTACTTTGTAATTCAGGAATATTTTAAAACCCAAGAAAAGTATACAAAAACTTCAGACTAACGTTTTGGCTGTGGGCCGTGCGAAACAAATGCGGTAGGGACCAAAAATTTACTAACATTGTCTTTAACTACATTACCTACTGTAAATCCTTGCGTTCCTTTTTCTTTTATAAGATGAGCACATAAAAAATTGCAGCTAGCGTCTTTAAAGCGAGTAACCCATTCAAAACACAATAAGCGTCACTACGGCCGCCCTGCCAAGCACTTGGTAAATAAGTTTTTGGCAAAGAGGGCAAAATACAGGAGTGTATTGACTCTTCAATAAGACAGGTGGTTGGTGAGGAGGTGCGATGTGCAATGCCCTTCCGCATTTAACGCAAGAGCTAACCTTTGAAGTCGCCAGCAGTCAGCAGAACAGCCAAGTTCCTTTCAAAGTTGAAGCTCAAAAGGACTTTTCCAAACGTTATATATATATATATATATATATATATATATATATATATATATATATATTCTTTTGGAAACAAACTGCTATTCACATAAGTTGGTGAATCAGAAAAACCACAACAACAGATATTAATTTCTATATTTAGACTAGATTCAATACGGCCATTTGAACTTTCAATAAACACATAGTTGACGGAAAAAAATGTGCAACAGTTGAGGAGGCATATGGTGTAGTTTCCAATGAGTTGGAAAGCTCGACAATTGCAGAATCTTCGAGCTGAATCACACAGCAAAGATCATACCCACAGCACGATAAGAGTCATTGTAGAATTCAACTCTCATTCTTTAACTCAATCCCACCTCAAACACATAACAGATTCAGTAATCATTTTCGGTTGGGCAACAACCGCTGTCTGGGTAACCACGAATATCTATACGTTGTCATTTTTTTTTTCACGTTAATTTTCCTGACTTTTTTTGCTTTGCATTGTAGTACTTTCCTCTCTTTTAGTTTCCCAGAAACATTTAAATATCGTAGACTGTTACAAATAAATGACGTATATTTCACGTTACATTTCACGTTCTTATAGTCTCTTACCTCCTCTAGATAAAAGTACTTTCGACTTCCCAAAAAATAGACGTATGAAACATCATATTCCTTTAGCATCTAAAATGAAACATCATATTCCTTTAGCTAAAGGGGTTCAGCCACAGCATTAGACTTTATTAAAGGAAAACATTTGAGCGCACCCCATTAAGTATTTTAATTATTTGAAGTAAATCAAGACAGGTTTTGATCTCTGTCCCAGTTTAGACTTATCATGGGGCGGGCTCTAGATACCTTCTTCACACGTGAATCAGGCTAAACTCCAATCTCTTGTACCCAAATGACTCGGATCCTAACCAACTCGCCTAATGTGCAATCCAGATGGTTCTCTCTTTAGGAGGTCGTATCATGTAGACTAAAGAAGTCTTTTACTATAAAAAAGGCATTCACTGATAGCGGTTCGTTTGAACATTGAAAGCCAAAGAGAACGCGTGTGCTTCAGGAAACTGCCATGACTGACCAAATGAAAGCAGATCAAGATCAGGCTCATCGTCAAGCGTTTAATTAGTGGTCAAAGAAGTATCGTGAAGGCACTATAGAACTATGGAACTGAAGAAAGGCCATGGACGAAGAGATGGAATCCCTGAAGAAGAACAAGAACTCGAAGCTTGTCCCGTGTTGCGAAGGTCCTATTCAATAAAATTGGAGGTCGACCCTCCAACAGGGTGGTCTTCGGTCAAAGGTCCTGATGGGGATTGATATTGAGAGAAGTATGTGAAAGACCTGCCACACGAGCGACGAGCTGGTCCGAACAATACACAGAAATCGGCAGAAATTCTCATTGATGATCGTCTAATCACCGAATATGAACGACAGAAACTGTAAAATTTCAAAAACCATGGTCAATCTCCTCACACAAGACACAAAGTTTGAATGTACCTTGATATGCGGAGGGAAGCTCGAAAATTCTATTAACCAGAAGGCTGACGAGGGGATGTTTGGCTGGCTTGACCAAGAAACAAGGACGGTTATAACTCTGCCACCTTTAAATGCGGAAAAAACTAAATTACCCGAAATAAAATAAACAAACTGACACGGACCTTTAAAACAAGGCAATAAATAGGACATTTTTTCTATTTCGGCGTGCTGCTTGCGGTCTTTGCTTGACATGCAACCTCCAAACCAGCCAACTCTCGTAATTTCAGTCTTTGACGCCTGGCTTCTTCCACAGGTCCCTCCCAGCAAGTCTCTTGAACAACCTCAAGGATCATCTCCAATTTGTCTTCTGCCACCACAGAATCATTTTGCAAGAGTACCAAGTAAACCTGGTCGGCTGCAGTGCTCCTTATCTGAAGGGATACGATTATACGGGTCCGTTAGCTGAAAGATCAATTTGGGCAAAGGGAAGCACTGAAAGCAAATCCGGAACTGCAAAATTTAGCATTTCATTGGGCTCAAGATCACCCTCAAGCCAGCCAATTTGGAGCATGCATTGCCCTGGTATTCATCCCAATCAACAGATCCAAATGAATCAGAAAATCCATTTCATATAAATTTGAAACCTCAGCCTACGTGAGATTGATGCAATTGCAGATACAGGAATTAAGAAAATTTCAAGGATTTTCATCTACACAGTAACAATCAAGCATGAAAAAATTAACTAAATCAAAACCATGCAATAATTGTTTCTGATGGACATCATCATGCATCAGCAAAACATATACCTTAGGATAATGATGGCCAAGAAAAGAAAGCAATTTAGAGAATGCCTTCATGCTGATAGGATCCTCAATTGAGGCAACATAACCTAGGATTGAAATGCCCGTACGCAGCTTCGCAAAGTCCTTCGATCCCACCATTTCAACAGCCAACACATCTAAAATAGCTCCAACAAAATTTTGGCTACGGATCTGCATAGTGATAGTAGCAAATTAATGATAAACCAGACTGCTGAAAACGTGGGTAACAATTAAGTCTTAAAACACCATTATCAGATGGAGGCTGCTCTTTCTAAAACATGAAAATATAGGTTGCTGAAGGAAAAGTAAAGAAACCAAAGAGACTTCCAGTTACTAAGATTTCTTTCTAAGAAAAAATATGACTACCGAATATTGAAATATGAAATACGAATAGCTGTAAAAATAAAGGCGGGTGAAACTACCTATAAATCATATGATTGTTTAGTTACAAGTTGTCAGTAATGGTGCTTGTCTGATATCTTAGGGCTATGCTTCTTAACACATCCCTAGAACTTTACATCTGAACAAAGTCAACCATGTATTTCCCTTGGACATGTGGAATGTTCCTACGAGAATTAAACAGCAAAACTATCACTCTCTACGTCTTTAATGAAATTTGATCACTTTTATGCTTCAAGTTCTTGTAAACAAACGTGTCTATCACAATTATGCAGCAGGAATTACTTCTGAAATTAGGCGGTTACGCCCTGAAGTGAGATAAAAAATAAACAGAACAACATCCCCTAAACAATTTATATCTTCAAATTATCAGCATCACATGCAAGATAAAACATATACAAAGAGATTGAAACGAAAGAGCTAGGTGATGAAGAACGCTAACCTCGATCAGCATGTCCATCTTGCTGAGGAGGACTTCCACAGTCTGAAACAATTGAGGAAGAAAGCCAATTATCCATATCATCACAAAAATAAACAACGCAACCTTAGACTACGAAACAAGCCAATCTACGAACACAATTTAGCAGAGTTGGTACAGCCAGATACATTGATAAATGGAAAAGGCAAACACAAGTTCTCTTATCACTCTAGCACTCAGGAAATAAAAAAGCATAAAAAATTTGATATCTCGATAAACAAAATCTATATCAGCAATCCACTACAAGCAATATGTTATTTTTTATCCAAAGATCTTCTATTGATGGCTTTGCATCTGAGAATTGAGATTCATACCAAAGTTAAACACATACTTTTCCATGAAATCTCTTAGTAAATATGCACATATAGCATCATAAAATAATGAAGCAGCTACTGCCTTACAAGAAACTTTAACTTAATGCACCATTCGAGAAAATATAAATTCTTATAAATTTCAGTCTTAGCATACCAACTTAGTCTATTTCTGCAACAAGTATTCTTCAATGTGTAGAAGCATGCAGTAAGCACCAATGCAGTTATGGTCAAATACCCATCTTCCTTAATAAGATTTTGACCTTGTGGCCCAGCTTACACAGCTGTCATTGTAATATTCAATTTTCTTCTTAACTCCAACAGCTATCCTTTTAAGGTATATAATCATGTAGAGTTCCTCCTACTCAAGATGATGATGGAACTAGATGAGCAACCAAGCCAACGACAGCCATCTAATCTCCATCTCCAAATTTTAGGGCTTTCATCATTCCATAAAAAATGACCAAAGGAGGAGAGTCGATTATGAAAGAGATGGGTATATGAACCTCTGGCAGCTGAAAAGAAGTGTGATTCACACCAAACGAAACGATATCAATCATCATGGAAATTAATGAAAATATGGAGAATTTACAGATTTAGCATGAGAATTCCTTTATGAAGACTTCAGGGAGTCAGAAAGATCATGTGGCAAAGTTGTTCTTGAAGTGAAGGTTGTTACCTTCTTTTTCAGGGTGAGTGTTTTTTTCCACTGACCACCCCCCCCCCCCCCCAACCCTCGTGCCTCCCGCCCCTAAGATTCACAAGGCATGCTTTGGGGCCTTCATGGTCTAGGGAAAGAGTGCACTGGGATGTGACAGCAACTATGGGAATCGTAACCTAGACCGTTTGTATGTGGACTGCCTTGCCGCCCAATGCGCTACCCCCTCCCCCTCTTTCGGGACTCTTAAAGTGAAGGTCAGAAGGGTCAAAAGGCTAAGTTAATTTAGGGATCATAGAGATCTAATTCTAGTAACCTATAATCAACATAAAAATCATAAAATTAGACATGAGTTTGATCAAATCAACATACTTATATTAAATGCACAGAATTGAAAATAGACTGTTTTTATCCACACATAGAAATCGTATGGTGATTCATGAAACGGACACAAGAGATATAAAATAACTTAAACATTGCTTTTTCGTCCAATAAAGAGATCTATATTAAATGCATAAGATTTGAAAATAGAATGTTAAATCCACATGTGGAAATCATTTCGTGATTCCCAGTCAATACCTTCAGAGCAGGTATAATAACTCTATCATCTTTTTTGTATTGTTGAAGAACCCAAAGCAGATCAAGAATCAGCATCTTCTCTCTATCATTTTGGGTTCCAGTGGAGATTTGAAGATATTTAAGCAAAGCTTCAATGGAAGCCTTTTGTAAAGAATCTGTCAAACCACCAGTGCAGGTGACAAGTCCTGAAAGAACTGCTTTGCTGTAGCAACTAAATTGAAGTAGCTGTACAATAACTTGATAAGATATATTAGGTGCCTACAGGAAAAAAAGAAAATCACTTGGGTAATATTTAGCAGTCATAGATGAACAGAAAAAACCGTACACATAGATCCAAATGAAACCAAATCCATTGTAAATCAAATATGAGACCCTTATGCAGGCATCATAACCGACTGGATAACATTAAGGATATCAAAGACTGAAAACATATCATAGTCGACTCCATGTAATTGTAACACATAAATGTACATTATTCATATTGTAAACCTCTTTATGAAATGATGCAGCTCAGCTTATTTCTTATCCCTGGTTTCTATATTTTTTACACTACTGCATAGAAGAGATTGATTTAAATTGTACAAGTTGTTCAAAGGAATGGACATGATAAAATAAGCAATTCACCACAGTCACACCCATCAACATGCATGCACATGCACACATACATGCGCACAAGACATACATATACCGTGCATGGAAAATATGGAATAATCAGAGAATCAAGATAGAAACGCTGATTCACAACAAAAGAAATTAAAAGAAACTTACACCCCAGTTTATTTTTGAGTCATTGGGTATAATTTGTTCAAGTGCATCTCTATGTGGTATGCACTGAACAAAAGTTCTTCGATTGTGAAGGATCCTTTGAAGAATTGCTCCAGCAATGGACCGCACCTTGTCGATTTTTTCAACTGCTTGCTTAGCAAGGGATCCAACCAATTTAATTGCAAGATCTTCATCAAACAACACAAATTTGTTAGCTTCCACAGCAAAGTCATGATCTTCAGTATTTGAAGAACAATGGACAGCAGCTTTTTTTATGAGTCTTTGTTTTTCGCAGAAGATATAAGTACATCGTTCAAGACCATCCATTGCAGCTTCTCGAACCCATGAGCCCACATCTCCTCTATTATCAACAGTATAGTCATCAAGAGCTTTAAATAATGTTTGCACGACCTCTTCCTTAATGGTAAGAAAGAAGCAAGTTATGTCATCCAAGACGCAAGAAGATGATTCACAGATTGTTCCAGATAATGCTTCACATACAGATACCACCCCATTAATGGCATTCACACGAGCTTCAGCATCTTGCAATGTGTTGTTATCCTAAGCATAATAAGTAATAAACCATTTGGGTAAATTGGCAGAAAACATACCACCTAAATATGGTAGAGAAAGGCATCTGTCATTACCTGAATCAAACATGAGAAGCACAGTTTTTCCAACACAACCCTCCATGTCTTAACCAAAAATTCTGGGGGCAAGACCCCTAAAGCCAGTGGAGAACCTCGTCGTGCTGCCACATTAGGATCATCTAGCAGCACAATGTATTTTTGTAACAAATAACTAGAAAAAGAACTGTCTACATTGGCAAAGTATGCTCTAAGTAACACTTTGAGAGCTTTAGCGGCAGAATCCTGTAATATGAAAAGATAGAATGTCAAGCAATAAGAGGATATGGCAGTAAATGTCATGAAGAGTAACCGCCATATCTAGAAGTATCATACCATTGAGAAACAATTAATTGGAATTGACAGCAGTTGAAACATGAAAATGTTCAAAAGTTGCATTAAACATGCAACTTTCCAGAATTAACATGGAACTAGTGCTTTCTTCAGATGACAGCATTTTCATCATATATATGTCAGCCAGTGTTACCAAACAGGAGAAAGTATCTGAAAATGGTAAAAAGATACATCAAGTATGTTAAGAAATATTTTCACTTTATATACATGTGCCTATGTGTGTCAGTGTGAGAGATATCATTCTTAGGTTTCTATCGCACAAAATTTTTCAGATATTAACCTGAAATTTTGATTTTCTCAGGAATTCAAAGAAATTTAAAATAAGAAACAATAACATATTATGAAATTTTGAGTTCTCCACTATCATTAACAAAAAGATCAATAAAAATTCAAAATAGCAATAGAAACTTTTAAAGAAACCTCAAAACGTGTAAATACATTCAAAACATATTTTTGAGAAAGTGCAATAATAGTGCGATGTTCTCATTGTTTACATTTATTCTAAATATTCCGATCTTTTTATGTTTTATTCCATGTGTAATCAATGAAAGACAACCACAGCTGCATTTTTGCTCAGTTTCCAGTTTATAATGATTTTTTCAGAAAAAAGGCAAAATTTCTAATAATGGTATATGTGTGTGTGTGTGTATGTGTGTGTATATATAGTCTATGTCACATAGGTACGGGTACGGGTACAGGTACTAACCATTTTCAAAAACCTTGGGTGCGGAGGTACGGCCGTATATATATATAAACAATAAAAAAATACTTAGAAAATATGTATCAAAATAAAGAATATACATCAACATAAACAAATAAAAAACATAGAAAATATATATCAACGGCTCTTGCAACAGTGTGTTTAAGAAACCTAAAAACTTTAAACATCTGGACAACCAAGTAGCCCCCTAGTCAAATATGAATATCAATCGAATTTTCACATCCAAAGAATAGAATGAAAAGTAAGGCGAAAAAAAATTAAATCAAAGTAAAATTAATCGGTTTGGATCTATAGTACCCAAGTGTCAAAGTACCCATTTTGGGTACGGCGACACGGGTACGTGGACCTTACTGAAGTACCATGTGACTTAGTATATAGTGAGTTATGCGTTCCACTTTGTTTGCCAATCATACATATCGTAAAGTAGCTTTTTGAGTAGCAATTACATTGTTACGCTGGGAGCCACAAATTTGTGCATGAACTGGTCATCCAATTAAGTTGATTGGACGAATCATGGTAGTGCACATTAGTGCTCATATTCTAAAAGTCATCTTTGTGTACACACAATCACACACACACACAGTCACACACACATATATATTATTATATAAATGAAACGACAGCAAGAGACAGAAAAATTGGTAGCTGCCAGAACCTTAGGTGCTAGGCTCATAAGGAACCATCTCTCTCTCTCCTATTTTATATATATATATATATATATGTGTGTGTGTGTGTGTGTGTGTGTGTGTGTGTGTGTGTGTGTGTATCATAGTCACAGAAAACGCGTTTTTTCCGAAAAAAAAAACATGATAAATTAGCTAGCCATTTAAAACTTTAAAAAACATGAAAAACGAAATAACATGTTTTTTCCCCTTTTTTCAGTTTTTTTAGTTTTTCTATTTTTTCAGTTTTTTTAATGTCAAACAATTTTTTTTTCATTTTCTATTTTTTATTTGTTGAAAATCTACTTATCTTTTGATGTTTGTGTTATTAGTTTCTCACTTATTTATTTTTCCCTCATTTTTAGTTTTTTAAAAAAATTTAAAATTTATCATATTTTTTCCCTTTTTTTCCATTCTTTTCAAGCTCCCCGTATTATACCCGAGAAAAACTGTCGTTTAAAACTCTGAGACGTTATTTGTGAATATATATATATATATATATATATATATATATATATATATTGCTGCTTTTTGTAACAACTTCATCTGGACCAATTGTCATTTCCAACACGTGTTAATTTTTATGAGGGTTTGCACATCACCACATAAATAACATATATACCAAAACTGTTATATATATACACACACACACATAGGATGAAGATGTTACAATCAGCAAGATTTTGTTAAATGCCAAAAGAGCATAAAGTTGGAAACTGGGTTGATGTTGTCAAAAAACCAGGATTTCTGTAACTCCTTCAAGCGGGTACAACACCCAGTCACTCCAAAACACAAGTGTATATGAAAATCTACATCTCAGAACAATAAATCTCTTCAACAGTGAGTCAAACCATGCACCAAGGCACCATAAAAGTGCTGTCAATGCAGCAGCAAGAAGCACATAAGCAAGCATTAAGGCCTATCAGAGAAACACACCACAAAGGGGCACCAAGGCCCAACAGCTCACAACAGGGCACCATGGCCAACAAAAGCTCATGACTGAGTGAAGAAAATTTTTTTAAAGAAAGAATAAGGGCTGTAAAAAGGCCTCAGGAGAAAATATGTCACAACAAAGTTTAAAATTTTAAATAAGACAGTAAAGAGATGTTGGAGGACCCAACAGCTAGAATTGAAGCCGTTGTGGACTCTGATGTCTCTTACAAAAGAATAAAAATTAAAGATTAACAGAAAATGAAAAATAAAAGAAATACAGGTATATATTAGATTATATATACATATGTATATAAACCTGAAGTACATGTGCACTTTTATATTCTGAGTCTCTGACAGATGTATCTGGTGGCAAAACTGGAGGTTAGTAGTGACCCTATGAACATGTTTGTGGTAGCACTGTAGCAGGGGTATAAGTTGATAACAAAAATAATGTATGTGAACCACTATCCAGAAAAGAAGCTGAAGTTTGAATTTAGAAGAATAATAAGAGCAAGCAAAGGTTGCCAAACCTGAATAAGAGCATTTGGGTGCTTCAGATTCTCATTAACATTGTCAAGCAAGCAACTCTTGGTTTTATCACACAAGCAGATTGATGACAAGGAGGTACACTCAATGAGCCTTGAAATAGCAGAACGCATGATTTCTCCTCCTTTTCCACGGTAAAGACGGGCCTTCTCAATAGCAGGAACTATACTTGAAACTGTCTTTTGTCTGTCTTCAGAGGGGGAGGAAAAAAAAACTCTCAGAACACCTTCAATATATAGCCTAATTTTATTATCCTAGTATTTGAAAAACCATGCCTATCTGAGAGATACACAAAGTGATTTCAGAAAGTTGATTTTATCACCACATCCAAGCTGGTCATTGATGCTATCTGAACCCAAATCCAGAATCAAATTCCATTGACTCAGAGAAACACCAAGATCTATTTTTCATTCATTGTATTTCAATTGATGTCGCTAGCTATCAGGAATATTCAGAACACTCAAGGGTAACCTGTTATTAAAAAGGATAACATTATTGCACAACTGTGCAGTATGCAGTAATCTATATGTAAAGGGGAAAACCAAAGAACTAAAGTAAAATTATCTGAATTTATTTTATTAAAGAAAAGCTCTCAGAGGAACAAAATTTTTAAGGAAGAAATCCAAGAGAAATAAAAATAATGCAACAATCTTTTCCAAAATACCCAGAACTCAGAAGGAGACAATTAAAAAATCGTTAGTCAGAGGTGATGTACATAACCATTCCAAGACATAGGTAACAGCTTAAAATGATTGAGTTGGAGATTCTGGAGAAAGACAAATGCATAACAAGGACATTAACAACAAAAGAGTGGTGCAGAAAAGAATCGGCACAAAAAAGTGCATAATGTATAATGTGATTGAGACTGTCAAAGAAGATGCAATGGGATGCCGTGAACAAAAATAGTGCAAGAAATAAGAAGTTCCAAAACCACGGTTCATGAGAAAAAAGTGTGGAAGGCTACAAAATTACAATAAGTTTCAAGGTGGTAGTGTATACTAATATCGACGCAAAAATAGCCCATTCTGTGACAATAATCTAAGACACTATTAAATTTGCGTTGTTCTCTAGGGCTACTCTATACTTTTATTGGAAAAAATAATAAAACTTCAGCAGCTAAAGTGAAGCATAGCTGCATACTTTACTCAAAGAAGCTTCAGAAAAAGGTAAATATAAAAAACACTGGTAGCACTTTCAGAAGGTACCAAGAGAAAAGACTGTGGTACATGATTTACAAATATACACAATTTTCTTGAAATGTGACGATAAGAAAAATCAAAGGGCCTATTTATCAGGCCATTACTTATGCCATGCTTTCAGAGAAACAAACTGCCACAATACTAAAAAATTGCTTTTCCTGAGTGACAAAACACAAATAAGGTCACCCAGCAGGAAATGCAAATTTAAAAGCGCTAACATAGAAAGTACCAACAAGATAAAACACACAAGTAAAAGGACTAACCAATTGAAAATACAAAGCCACACTGATGAAGGGCCAAAACAATTTCTGCAACAGCCAAAGTAGCACCATGCCGCAAACACAGATCAGCTGAAAGAGTACAAGGAATTAACTTTTCAAGAACAAATTCACCGAAATAACTCGGTTCATATTTCACAAGAGCAGCTAGAGCCTTTGATGCAAGCTGTCGCAATCCTTTATCCTACAATAATCAACAAGCAAATAGATCAATGTATGCATAAAATAAGCCATTAATATCATTATTTTAAAATCCATCATTTCCAACAGAAAGGACAATTTTGTGTATAAATTACAATAATGATATGAATGCTCAGAAATATGTTCACCCTAAGCAGAGCAGGCTAGCACAGTATTCAACAGAAATGAAGTTCCACCAACGAGATAAATTGTAAAATCATGGTAAAACTAAATCAGTTCTGTGCTGCAAGACTCTGTAACATTACCTAGCTGACCAAAAGAGGAGTCTAAGGGAATTCAGAAACCATAAACCAAAAGAAAAAAAACTCGAACCCATGCTGAAGACACCGTCAATAACGAAAATACACCTAAGTTTATCTGAGCATTGAAAATCTATGCCACATGCATGCAAGCTGCAGGCAAAGCCACATGTGGCACATACAGGCAGTTGCCCAAGCAGGGCCAGGGAAATCCCTATATGTTGAAGCTGGATGTGGAACCAGCCAAATGGAGTGGACCCTACTGGACCAGTTTGCTGCCTCGCAGCCCCATTGAGCCGTGACAAGAAAGCAGGTTTGTCCCTTCCCTAGAAATTTCTAGCTCCTCCACTGGTGTAGGTTTAGGGTTAATAGGAAACTTTTGTAAGTTGCAAAAGAAAATTTTACAAATTGTAAAAAGTAGGACATGGTTTGTGGTTTGTTAAATTGTACAATGTCTTCTTTGTAAACTAAGGACGATTAAAGTAAAATGCAACAGAAAAACCTAATGCACACTGTAAACATATTTCCTTCTCTGTCAATCTCTTTCCCTGTAACAGCTACCCTGTTGCCATTCTCCTTCCTCCTACTTCTTCCTCATTCTCCTGCTTCTTGTTCCTCTTCTCACTGTTGCCACACCCACACCACCACTCGTCTAGTGACAATGCAAGTGCATCAAGCTAAAAGACACATGCATGTGACAACACTCAAAACAAACCTTTTAAAGGTTCATACAAACAACTTTGCACAGAAGTGCTAGACTGCTAGGTTGATTAGATAGCCAGGCCCTTAAAAAGAGACCTTCAAGGTCTGGATGTGATTAGTTAAGTTAAAAGATAAAAGATAAAGTTAAAATTTTGAAATTGCCCATGTAATTAAGAATAAAAGATAAAATAGGCCTAGGGCACCTCCTGCTCAGGTCATCACCAGAGCACAGGACTTTTGCCAGGGGACCCACCAGCAATTTTCACTTGAAAAAGGAAAGAAAAAAAAAAAAGATGTCCACCTAACACTATGCTGAACGTGTTCACAACAAGAATATGGCAGAGAATAGATGCCTTGTTTCCTCTTTATCCAAATAATGGAAGGCATCATGAAACTGAGATAGGAAAAGATTTCAGAAGAAAGGTTGGAAATGAAGCAGAAAAATGCATATATCTCTTGGCAGAAGAAAAGGAAAAAGTTCCAGGGCAAGATGATAAGATATCAACAAAACTCAACTTGGTAGGGGCATAATGCCAATTCCAAAAACTTGGGTGCCTCTTTCAATTTTTCAGATATTCCAGATTTGCTTTTGAAGACTTTTCCTAGAAAAATAAATTCAGTAACTAAGCATACCCAGTGACAGACTTTGCTGCTTCTTAGTTCTTCTACGAACATGTATAGATAGCCTTCATACTGGGCGATATACAAAGCAACCTGCATGTACGAATTCACCATGGAGGAAAGAGAATAATAATCTGCCTTATTTATAATATCAATCCCATGTGGAAAATTTCCCTGCCTCCCAACATTTTCCTGGAAAGCGGCTGCAGCAGCTCGTCTACAATTCACCTAAAAGATGCAAATAAAAAGGAAATTCAAGTAGAATGTAAAGAAACATTTTAAGAAACAACATAAAAGTTCACCTCACGGTCATAGCATGCCACTGCCAACAGATGTGGAGCAAGAGACTCCAAAACACCTTTCATGTCAGCATGGGAATAGGCACGACCAAACGCCCAACATACATAAGCTGCAGCATCACGTACATGTGACCCAATGCTATGTGGGCCTTTTCTTATGTCATAGTGAAGTGCCTGCAAAACAGTAATGCTTTCATACAAGCACGTGGCTAACCGACCAGTCAATCAATCCTCTTAGGCAGTCCACCTTGGTCATGCACAAGCAAATAGGCATCATTTGCATTGATACAAAAAATGTAGGACCAAAAAGCCATTTCAAAGTAGACTGCATTGTTACAAATATCACGATATTTTCAAAAATATCATGATATTAACGAGAAAACAAAAAAAACCCAAAAAATGTGCTTTCTTGAAAAAAAAATGAAAAAAATCTGTTGTTTTTTTTATCCCACTTTTGTCCTGCATTTTTCTAGTTTCCTTTTTCTCATTCTTTACATCAATATCATCATGAATTCAAATTTAAACTTAAATAAAATTATTTATCATTATTTTTATTATCATTAAAACATTATTTTTATCATTTTATCTAGTTTTTCTAATGTCTTTTTATTAGTTTCTCATGAATTTTCAGATTTTATTTTATTTTCCTCAGAAAATAATTTCACTAAAAAATACCTGAGAAAAACCTTGCTTTTAAAAACCCAAGAACAATATTTGTGATGATGTTCAAGCTTACAACCAGCAAAGGCCAACCAGTAATGGACTGTACTTAGAGAAAGTCATTAATAAAAATCAACCAGAAAAGTTGGAAACAAAAGAATTGGGCATTTTCTCTTGCAAGAAAGGCACAAGCAAGCATGCAATACCTTTTGAATAACGGGAACTACCATTGGAAGTTTAACAGGTAACAACAAGCCTCTCCGTGCTAACTCTGCTAGAGCTAAACAGCCTCCATGCCATGAACCATCCCCCTAAAATAGAGGAAAAATCAGATTTTTAACAGTATCTTGAAATGAAATGTCACATTAGAACTGAAACGATCACTGAATAAGCACAAATTGAAAACTGAATCTGAATTCTGTGCCATTTTTTCAGGAACATGCATCCCTGGATATCCTTAATACCAGACTGACACAAGATAAAAATGCATGGAATAAGTTCAGAGAGCGCTTCAAGCTAAACCTGTCCAACTGAGAAGAGCTCCAATACAGATGATAAAACTGTTTCGGCATGTGAACGTGTTAAACGTGCTGTTATTCGACCGATGCCTTTTGCTGCACACCATCTAACCACTGTATCCTAAAGGGTAGACGAAAGGAAGGAACAGCAATTTGATTGCATGAGCAGAAAAACTACACAAGGCTGATTTAGTTTAAAAAGTCCAATAAATTACAATCAACACATATGAAAGAATGGAATAAGAAATAGAAGGAGAATATATTTTAGAATTTAATGACCCAACTCTAACTGCAGATTTACATGCCAAATCATTTGTTCATACTCCATACATGTTACATTGCTATTCCGCTGCAGGAAACCCACGTTTCCCACATACTTGCTTATACAATGATCATTTGCAACAGAATCTAGCAATATCACTTAAATTTAAAGCAAAAATTGAATATCTAATTTATTAATTTAACAGTGACAACTCCTAAAGAGTTAACTTTGACATTTCTGAAGCCCGTATTAAAATCTTCAAATGAAGCTAGTTGAATAATGAATACACCATTCAGTAAGCAATCATAAAATATTTTTCTTGTAATGACCTTTATTAAGTATTTTCTAACATCTCCCTTCAGTTTGAATATTCAGATACATCCTAATTTCTTTCAAGTCCAAAATAAACAGTTCTGCTTTTGCAGCTCAACCACATAGAATCATCATTAAAGATCAGCTGAAGAAAGAGAACAGAAGCACGTGACATTTATATACATTATACTATCATGTAAACAAATTTGATGACAAAAACATTTATGTACATATTAGCCAGAATAAGTTACATTTTCATTCTTCACACACACACACAGACGCATATATAATACACACACACACACACACACACACACATAAACAGCAAAAAAGAAGTAACAAGAAATATTTGCAAGAAAGGGCTTATAGCACGGCCTTCTGCTTGAACCTTGCACTCCTTAGTCTGCAAGACATAGATGCCTAAAAAAGATAGGAAAAAGTGGCCTAGCAGTTTTAATAGTCTTCCTCAAAATAAATGTAATGAAATGAAAGTATTTTCTGAAAGCCAGTTTTACATCCCAAAAACTACAATTTCTGAAGCACCATCTACTTTGTTGCAATATTAACACAAACACAAATGATTCCCTTAAAATTTTCTTCTATATCTTTGTCACAGTTTTACATCTAAGATTCTTGATTTGTAAAGTGTAATGTAGAGGGAATTCGTTTAAGGACTTTGGGTATAAATTCTAAAGCCAATTTTATATCCCAAAAACTCTGATATTTGAAGCACCACACTTTAATGCAATATTAACACAAACACAAACGATTCCTTAAAAATTTTTCTTCTATCTGTCGCAATTTGTCATCTCAGGCTCTTGATTGTAAATTGCAATGTAATTGGAATGTCCCTAGAGACTTCGCCTACAAAGGTTCTAAATTTCTGGAACAGCTACTAATGGTAAAAGTCTGTAACATTGCTAAAAAGGAACTTCCAGATTTCTCATCCCCAAGACACCTAGGGACTCTTAAACCATCATGCTTAAAACCACATTCCACACTCGGATTTGAGAATATAAATAGAGTTCACATCATATAATTTGTCATATTTCGTATCTTAAGTTCTTAACACCATTACATGTTGGAGGTATACATACTGGTATATTATCTGCTAAGGGTGCACAACTACATGAATTGTGTCCTGTTCATTCAGGAGCCCAATATGGCGGCAGCATTTCCACATAGCTTAACAATTAACTTGAAATGACATGCATAGCTGAACAATCAACTTGAAGCATACTCCCTTATCCGAGTCAGCCACATTGATAAATGTATGGCAACTTGGCTCCCAGTGTGCCATTACATGCTCCTGGAAACAAAAGAATGACAACATCTTCCATAAAAAATCCTAAGGCCACTGTGGGAATTGGAAATAACAGTCCAAAATGCTTTCTGGCCATGGCAATGAATCTCGCCTACCCTTGCATTGATTGGAACTATCATCCTCTTTTTTGGCTGCAAACCATATTGATACTAAAGGACAACTAATATCTTCCTGGTCATACTTTCTAGGCACAAAAAAGTGTGATCATTGTTTGCTTCATGCCTAGAAAACTACATCAAGTACACCTATGGATGACACATACAGCTAGTCCAAAAATCTCCACTAGTTTGTATAGGTGGACCCAATCATTACTAATATATACATACTGACTTGCATGTGCAGTTGTACACATATATTCATTTTCCAAGATATGGATGAAGCTCATGTCCAATGAATTCTGAGGTGGATGGCTATTAAACACACTGTTACATGCAATAGAGCTCCATAACAGATGACCCACCAGTTATTTTGGAAATAGACATTGGTCCCCAAATTTATACCATCAAGTTATCAACTAGATAGAATCAAAGCTTAACATTGGAATTGGTGCATCTTTGTTACTTATGAAAATCATTTTAATAATTTCAATGCAGAACCATTTTAAGATCCATTCTGCATTTTAACTATTTTATTGAAGATGGACAAGCTGGCAACAACTAACACACCAATTTCAGTCCAACTTGAACATGCGTAAGACACATTGAGAAACGTAAGTTCTGCTAAACAGTATACTATTAATGATGAGAAGAAGCATAAGATACAAAACTAACATGCGCCACAAAATTTACATGCCGACGCATATAATGCCAGTGCATATGAAGTCAGAGGGCCATAGTCAAATAAATCAAGTCTTACCGTGTCCCTAAGACCATTCAATAACTCATCCATCATTTCTCCAATGATTTCAGGTACATCCATGTCATCCTCCTCAGTATAATAATGGCACCCAGGAACACTATAAGAATCTTGATCAGAAGGCCTTCTAGATAAATTATAACTTTCAGATGCATTGGAAGAAAGATTTTCACCAAGTAAGCTATTCTGACCCTGTAACATTTTGATAAAGATAAGGCACTATGCAGTCTGCACTAGTAAAATAGTGTTCATATCGCAAAAAATAAGTCCAACAAAACGTGTCTGGAAAAAAATATAAAAAGTACTGAAAAGATACTGAAACACAAATAGCCACATAACATTTCATTAAACATGGAAAATAATCACTAAATAACATGTCAAAAGAAGACTGCAATGAAGGACTAACCACATAACGCCAATTGGAAGATCTTGGAGGCAAGCAAATCATTCCAATGCGTTGTGTCAACTTCAGGAGGGATTTTCTAAGTAATGCACTTTGTGCTGCAATTGTAGAATTAATTAACTCAGAGATGCCGCTCCAAATGACTGGAACTACATCCAATCGAGTCTTCCTATCACCAACCTGAATTTCAAACAACTGTAAATCAAATGCTGCATTCACAACCAAAAAAATAAAAAGCAAAAAAATAACAAATTGAGGAGCATTAATCATGACTAAAGGGCGAAAGCAATGGATTGATGAAACAAAAATACAGAGGGAAACAGAAACAACCAGATAGTGGAGGTTCAAAATTTAATCAGGTAATAAACTTGATTGACTCAGAGAAGCTCTTACAAATTGGTCAAATCATTTAAACCTGGTCACAAGCATAGAATGAATTCTCTTTGTGAAGCCTTATCTGCAATTGCCCATGCAATATACATGCACAAACACACACACACACACACATATATATAGAAGCAAACAAACATATTTTGTGCCTAAATTGTTTATATTCATGACTTAATCATAAACTATAGACAAATAAACAAAAATGCCAAATAGACAAATAAGTACCAAATATAACTTCCCCAAGCACATGTTAATTGAGAAATTAACCTACGCCAACTCACTTTCAGCTCTATAATCTTTCTAAATTTGTGATTATCAAACTTGACGTTAAAGGAGAACTGGAAAGTTTCAAAAAAAAAAAATGAAAGACCCTGTTCTTGCTCTTTAGCTGAAGAAGTTGAACACATTTAACTTTGCAGCCTTCCTTGGCCATTCAACAATCTGTTTGCCTCATAATAGTTTGGCCATTTCAACCAAAAAAAGGAATTTTGTCTTAAATCCAATCATGCAGATAAGTTCAGAAAATCCAAAATTATAAGATCTCAAACGAAAAAAAAGCATCATTAAAATCTACTGTGTAGATCAAACCTAATAAGCAATAAGGATTCAAATGAACAGTCTCAAGCTGTCAGATCATAAAATCCAACTCATAAAATGGATCTTCATTTTGGAAACAATATTCTTGATATTCCGACCATATTTGTACAATCGGATCTTGAACTGTACCAGGCTACCAGCCAAAGATGCCAAAAAAACAGGCCTAATTCTCTCTCACACACACATATACATAAGTGTCAACATTGACAAGCATTTGCCATTGCACATTTGCTGCATCTCTTTCCTTCAACTTTTTGTCATGCATTATCACTAAAAATATGCAATGGATCCTCTGTTCTGCAAATTGCACTATTTTCAGATCTTACTTAAATGGTATCTAAGTTCTTTTAAGATAGATAGGATGACCCCATTCGCCTTTCCACATCCTAATCTGATCATATCCTGTAGCATCATGCTTACCACTCATAGTTTTCACTCAGCAAAATAAAATAATCAATCTCACAAAAACTTTCTTAGGAGATTCTTCATATCCTATGAAAATAAAGCATGTCCATAAACCAAACATGAAGAAGAGATAGCACGACAAAGTTAAGTCAAAATCAGTGAAGGAGATTAGTTGATCTTCTCGGTGATCAAGAACCTAGCAATGGCAATAGAAGCAGCAATTGTCTAAATTTTAGTCACACTAGAGTAATTTCAAAAGATTCCTTCCAAAATAAAAGATACTTTTAATTGTTAAGCAAAATCTAACTATCTAAGCATGAATAACCAAGTCCAACAGGCAAAGATGGAGGACTTGGTCAAGCATACATAATCAACCAGGATAGTGGATACTTCACAGGAACGTTGTAGCAATAAAACGAAACAAAATAACAGCATCAATGAAGTGTGATTTGTCATTGTGGTTTTCTTTCCACAAAAATCTATCAGAAGTCTACATGCACAGAAGAATATGTTTGCTTCATTAGAAAGTCAAAGACGAAGATTCACATGAGAAGCATGCAATTGGATCATTCAAATAACAAACCTTAAATATAGCTGCCAGTGCTTCGACAACACCAAGTAGAAGAAAGACATCCACCCCATCATCCTTATAAGAACTGAGAACATCTTGTGACCACTGAATGAAACTAACAAGGATTAAAACAAGCATGAGTACTAATCAACTTGGCATTATCTGTAGAGAAAGTAGACACTCCACTTTCCCAGAACAAACAAGAAAAGTACCAAAACTAATATCTTAACATGCAAAAGACAGGCATGTAAAGATCACCTGAAGCCTAAAAAGGAAGAAGGTTGGCACCTATAATTTTAAAATGTCTAAAACCATCATATAACAAGTTAAACAGGACAAATACTATCACTCACAATGTGTCTAAGAGCTAAGGTTTAGCTAGAAGAGTTGCCAGGATAAGATTCAGGTCCTGGCGATACAAGATACAGGAGTGCATCACATTAAAAATGTAAACTTTGCTGACAACATTAATCAGGTCATGTTACCAATAAATGTGAGTACATTTACATCTGAATATATCGAATTGGATACATCATGCCAGCATTCCTGGTGATCCTTGTGTGGTAGTTATGTCTCACATTCTGGGGAAGTCCCAAAAGATCCAGACATGCTATCTAAAAAAATTCAGATAAGCTAGAAAGGCCCAGGTTGCCTACTGCAAACGAAAGCAGACTTTTGTAACCAGGGTCTGATTTTGCAACATGTAAGATAACAGGGCACTAGGGAAAGCTAAAACCATAAGAAGCACAGAATTCAAAAGACATACTAGCTTAGCTTCACGTGATATATATCATTTATACCAATGTACTCTTTTAGATGGTAACTCATGTTTACACAACCGAAAAGTGTGACCTTCCATTGCTCTACTTCATAGTTCATACCAAAACACCATTTCAAAAGAAAATTGGAACTACATTCTTATTTGACTATTTTCTTTAACAGATAATCATGATTGACCATTACTTTATAAGGAAGCTGTGGTTGGACAGATGGTTATCATCAGAACAAAAGACATCCCCCAATACTGAACTCGTACCTCCTTCAACTTGATGGTCTTAAGCCCAATCCTCAGATAGCTGGGTGGAGGCCTTTCTGGCCTTTAATGATCTATCTTGCAAGTCTACATTCAATGGAAATTCCTTTGAAATAATAATTATGCATCAGTCCCGAACTGTGTCATAGGGTGCTTTTCAGAAGCATTAGGAGGCCAGTATAGGAGAAAAATATGAAATGTGAACTTAACACAAAACCCTCAAACTAATGAATTATGATACAAACGTGTGTGTGGAAATATCAGCTTCAGGACACATAGTTGCCAGTTGCCACCTCTTTCACATAATTCTTGATATGGTACAAAACAAAACAATGTACAGGAGATGGTTTCTCAAGTGTTAGAATGATATTGGGAACTATTGACGCTATTACTATTAGACTATTAGTCTATCACCATGAAAATCAAGCCCACTAGACCCTAGTTTGTCAAATTAAAGTCCAAAAAAATCAAGAAGTATCAGAGTATCACAATTATCACTTTATGATCAAAATATTCATATACAGCAACTACAATCATGCAGTTTCATACATTATTTGATGAAATAAGAAACAAAAGGAAAAAAACGAAGACATGGACTAACCTGCCAAAAGCCTTCTCCATATCTGGGCGTGCTAAAAGACTGGAGATTGACAATCCAGCTGCTCTTCGCAATGTACCAGCACTACAGAGGTACTCTCTTGATATTTTCAATATCCTTTGCACTAATGGAGGTACCTCTTCTTTTTCATGACATCTATTTGTAAGACTAGTATCCACCAATAAGATATCAAATGGAATCAAAACCAGTACAGAGAGCCAAAGAACAAGAACACATTTAGTTTCCATCATCCCAGCAGTTTCATGTGCCAATGATGACAAAGAAGGTGAAATGTGGCACTTATCTAGAAGAGAAACAGCAAGCTCCAAGTCAGATACATCATGGGGAAAAAACCTTGAGACAGCCTTGCAACCACAAACTATGACCAGAGTATAGACAAGGATGCACAGATCTTTTATTGTTTCCAAAGTCTGATCAGCTGCCTCTCTGAGCTCCAATGCCTTTTTTCTAACACCAGCCATTACGGGGCAAATGATGTTCTCCAAGTATGGTTCTAGCAGTTGACCCTGTTCTTGATACTTGGCCATCTACAAGAAAGGCAAGGAAATTAGTAAGGCCAATAAAGCATAACTTGATAATGGCTGTGACCATCCCTCAAGTACTTCTTGGGAAAGTTGTTCCTCTTGAGAGAATCTCAGGAAAATCTCAGGAATTCAAAAAAAAATTAAAATATATAGAATAGGAAACATATTAGAAATAACTAATCAGAGTTATATACTGATTTTCTTATAGATATATTAATAAACATTCAAATAGTTCTTGAAATTGTAAAATGAACAAAAACAATGGAGACATAGACTAAGAATACATTGAGAAGTACTCTTTGAAAAAGGGAAATGGGGAGGAGATATTATTGCGAGAAATACTTTTTGGCAATATTTTGAAAATATCACAGGATTTTCCTTTTAAAAAAGGCTTGTGCCATTACAGCAATAAAAACAAGATGTTTCTACAGTATCATCTATATCTATGATTATGAAATAAAATAACTATGCACCATGCCAAATATTTGCAGGATTATTAGGTTATCCCATCTGACAATCAGGCCAAAAAACATAGGTACTTAACCTGTTCCTCAAAAGGTTAAGAATGGTTTGGATTATAACATAAAATGTCTACGAGATACAACAGAACCAGTACATTACACCAGATAGTGAGACAGACATAAACTTGCAAAATTGAATTTGAAATGGATGATATGGATTATATGATGAAAGGATCGATTGAAGTAACCTCTTTGCATATGAGAACAATGAATTGGACCAACTATTGCCTCAATTTATAATAGTTAGACATGCAATACTGAAACAGAAATAATAACAATCCAAAAAATAAACAAAAATAAGTAAACTGAATTTAACTTGAAAGAAAAGTTGGTCATTTGCTAGTTTTTCAATTATAAAGTAGCACACTGGATTCAGATTGATGATTTAAAATTCTAAATGCATTAGTTGAATGAACCTGATAAGTTGTATGAAACTAACAATAAAGAAATATAAAGGACAAACAATCAAACATTTATATGATCAAGCAACATGGCTCCATGTGAAGGAAAGTATTGACAAAAACAAATTTACACTCCCAAACTGATTCTAAAGACTAACCCCAATAGCGCAACAGTCAATTCTCTACTTTGCTGATGATCAAATTTATCAGCTCAGATGCATGAGAAAATAATGTTTTCTGCAATAATCTCACATCCGACTGACTTATATTATCTGCCTCACCAATCAATAAGTGCCAATTCTGACTGTCTCCAGTTATAGACACATAAAAAAGATTATTCAATGTGGTTGTAAAATTTACCTCTACCTTTAATACAAGAACAATTTTGTGAGTCCACCCATATCAACTTGATTCCAAAAGTTAACAGCTTCATCTCAACTTCTCTTTAGTTCAAGATTCATAAGATTGATGAAGTTGAATTATACTATGAATACAACTCTGATGCATGACTTCACTTACAAAACTTCATAACAATTTACACATGAAGCTATTGTATTAGGCTACTAGATTAGAAGTGATAATTAGTGATAATTACCCTACAATATACTATACCTGCATATCTCTTTTGTTACTGTTTGCAAAGTGGGTACTTGTCCAAACTGTTTTTCAAGGTTGCTCAGGAGAATCTCACCAGACATAACTCCAAAGATGAAAATAAAGGACAGCAACATAACATTGTGATTGATGTTATCAAAATCTTTATAAAGGCAATAAGTGTCAATTCTATCGCTCTCCAGTTAAAGTTATTTGCTTTGACCTGCAAGATCCCACCAAAAGATCACTCAACGTAGTTATGAAAAATCCCTCTTTCTTTGATACAGATAGATCACTTTGTAAGACCACCCACACCAACCTTATTGCATAAGATAATCTCAACTTCTCTTTAATTCAAGAATCACAAGAATGATGAATTTGAATTATACTATGAACTGAACTCCGGTGCATGATTTCACCTCCAAAACACGATAACTATCTATATCTGAAGCTATAGTATCAGCATCCCAGATTAGAAGTGGCATTCTTTTATTTGCACTGTACCTGCATATCCCTTTTTATCGTTTGTGAAGTAGGGAACATCTATCGTTCCTCAAGGAGAATGGCAACCGGATATAACTGCTAACTGCAGCTTGCTCACATGGGGCATTTGCTCGTCGCATCCCTGAAACGTAAAATATCTACCCGACGAGAATGACAGAAACGGGAATGCGGTGGTGAATACCAGAGGTCAAATTAAACAAAAAACGAGGTAAAGAAGCAATGATACTGGCGAACAACATAAAAAAAATGAACATCTGTGAGCATTAAAAAGAGGACTTACTATGGACCGATATCTCTCGACCGAGGAATGATCGATTGAGTTTCCTCTCGAGATCTCGTCGATCATGGACTTTATGATCCCCCATTCTTGAACGAAGCAATTCTGGAGGAACTTCTCCTTCGTCTCGAACTCCTCGTCCTCCTCAGTGTCCGCCACAGGCAGATCGGAAACGTCGATCCCGGCCATCGACGGTGGACGTCAGCAAATGGAAAACTAGGGTTTTGATTGCGATCCCACCTTCCCGCCTAAATGCCGTTTCTTGAAAAGGCGGGACAGCGAGAAGCCTTCCCGTTCAACGCGAGAAGGGTTTTCTGAAGAGTGAATGTCTGTTGCGCCGTTTTTTACTAATTTTAGATATCTGCAAAATTTTAAATAATTAAGGTCCCCATTTTCACAATCTGCTCCCAAAGAACTTCGGAAAAAAAAATCCAACAAGGTGGAGCCACGCACGATGCCGTCTACTGAGTATCTTCATCTGGTTTCACATCTGAATCCTTATATAAGGCCACTGCAGCTTTGGACCCGAACCTCTTATGGCAATTGATCAACCAAACTGGGTAGGGTTCAACTTTTGCGAATGTGCTCGACTAGTTCAGCCGCAAGCCCAATGCCCGGAGGTAGTATGTACATTAATCGCCGAAATCTTTCCAGACACTGGAAAAGTAAAAACTACGTATTTTGTTCATTTCAGCCATGGAATGTGCCTGCCGTTATCCATGGTCAGCACCAAAGTTGAATATTTCACTTAAAACACATTCTTATATAAGAATGTCGGATACTGCTTCAAATAACAGGATGGTCTATACAACCCTTCGAATTCCAGCCTGATACCAAAATCGCCAGCCCTTGGGTGCGCTCGGCCAGATCCCAGCCTAACCCGGTGTCACTGAATCTTTTTTTTTTTAGCTAAATGCATAATTCCATTTCGCCATTCCTTACTTTACTATATACTTTTGCCTTCCGCATTTTCCACTCATATTGTAGCCCTGTCACTGGACTGGGATCATAAAAAATGCCAGTTCTGTCTATTGGCTAAGTTGAAGAAAGTTGAGAGTTGAATAATGCTGGACGTCAGCCACTGTATCAGGTAGATACTTGCTGTTGCCAGCTTCTTATTGGTGACATAGCAATAAAAATATAATAAAAATTCTCTTTTGACCGCAATAATCTTTTCTGCTTCACAATTCAATAATCTCCAGTTAATTTCTTCTTTGCCATAGCATTCCTATGGCTTTGCCAACCCTGTACTTCCTGCATCGGCTTCGGCTGCTCAATCTTCGAATCTTTCCCTCTCTTTTGTTCTAAGACATAACTGGTGAATTTAGTATATTCTAGGAGCCAGCACGACGCGTGATATAAATCCCAAAACTCAAAAGGTCATAAAATTTCAACATGAACAATAAAGCACGATAGATGATAATTGTTGTAATAACAAAGTAAAAAGCATTCCGAACTTAGGTATTTTAAAGTGATTGCTTTTCTTTTCTATCACTAGCTAGTAGATAGTGCTGGTAAGAAGCCCAACATGTCGAGCTCGCCTTGTTCAAGCCCATCCATTAACGACAGGAAGTCTATTACCAACGAGCTGACTTTGATCATGCTGAACCTCACCAAACAGGAGATTGACTCAGTTCCTGAAATTTGAAAAGTTTGTTTTTTTGAACTGCTTTTATAATCATAAGCTCACCATAACATGGAATAATGCATATTGTACGAGCTGTGCAGCTTGTTTCTAAAACCTAGAGATAACTCGGTAAGCAGACGACAACATCGGTCGCTTGCCAATAATATACTAGAAACTAACCACTATTAAAGTGGTGTTCATTCAATCACAACTTCTGTCTAAAAATGGTAAGCGATTATTTTTGCTGCCTCCTCCATTAATATCTACTTGAGTGAATTTATTCCTGAATAACAGCAAGGGAAATAGTCAATAAAACTGCTTTTTGGCCACGAAGATGCCACTAGACAATAGCACATAAGCCGTAACTAGAATAATCCTCCAACCACTGTCTGTCATCAATGATGCGCAAAAAAATTGTGGTTTATTTTTAATACGTACCGTCAGGATTTTTTTTTAATTTATTAGGATTAAATGTTTGCCAATCCGTTGAAATATTTTGTCGATCGGGTCGCCCGTCGTGACGACAAAGTTATGCGGTTCAAGAAGGAATGTAGATTACCTCGGAACAAAGCAAAAAACGGTAGGAAATGAAAACTTACAGTGACTATGAAGGAAAGACAATCACAATCTATTCGATCGAGCCACCCGCCATGGCCAGTCTATTTGATGGGGCCGCCCGCTGTGAGCATGGAGTCAAACAAGTTCAAGCAGGAATACAGATATCGATGGGACAGATGTCACGAGCCCAAAATTCAGAAAATGAATCAATACAAAGACTAAAAACAATATACTCGATCGGGCCGAGGCCGGCAGCCGTGAGCACGGGGGCATACAAGTTCAATAATAACCGTAGAACAGAAGCAGAAAAAGCAGAAAATGAAACCTTATAAAGACTAAAGGAAGAGACACACAATCTGTTCGATCGGGCCGCCTGCCGAGACCACAAAATCATACAAGTTCAAAAGGAATGTAGATTACCGTGGAACAGAAGCACAAAAAGCAGAAATGAAACATGGACTAAAGAAAACTAAAGAAAAAGAAACAAAATCTGTTAGATCGGGCCACCCGCGGTGACGACAGAGTCACACAAGTTCAAGAAGGAAAGCAGATAACGCAGAACAGAAGCACAAAGATCAGAAAATGAACCCTCATGAGGACTAAAGAAAGAGAAACAGGATCTATCGGAATCTCTACATTTGCTCCATCGCCTGCAATTTCGTGAAGTGATCTGACTCAAGAACCAACTTAAAGGAGAAAAGGCGTCCACAAAGCAAGAGCAGGGGTTGAAAAAGCGCCAAATCCTACGTCCCTAACGAACAAACGTGTGCCGTTAATGGCGATTTCGCGAAGAACAACGTCTGCTGAAAAGGTAAATGCAAGAAAAGCGAATAAGGGAGGCAGACGGTACGACTGACTACTAAACGAAGAGGAACTCCGATAGGGTGGAATCGGCCAACAGAGGCATGAACGACCGAGACACAAGCGATCTCGAGAAGTCAAGAGTTCGAGACGCAAGGCAAAGAAAGCGAGTACAGTTAAACGTAAAAAAGCAGCGGTGTCGATAAGAAAAAGATAATCGAAACCTATGAAACGCAGAGGAACTACGATTCACCGGTCGGAATCTTTCAACAGAATAAATTCATCGGTCGAACAACCACCCGCGATCTCGACGAGCGTGGAATTCAATCGTTCCTATTCGACGAAGCAACTCCTTTGGCCTTCATGTCAACCTCCTCGTCAGCGTCAGCCATGGGCAAACCAGAAGCGTGGATTTATCGGTTGTCAATGGCGATGCGGGACAAGAAACAAAGTTGGTGAAATCGGGGAACGGATAGTAGGGGTTTCCCTGACCCGGCGTCCCGCCTAAATGGCGCTTCATGGAAAGGCGGGAAGATAAGCGCAAATTTGGAGATGACTGCATTTCCATTTCAGCGCTCTAATTTTACATTTATTATCAATCCCCATGCAAACTTTTCTCATTTTCAAATGCAGGCGTATCATTGGCTGTCAAGATAGATGGGTCCAGTTCCCGGCAGTGGACAACAATACTGATAACGCTCATGGGAACTGTTTGTGTCTGTAATCCGTCGCTTTTTTAATCTGTCGTTTTCTTTTTTCTCCTTCCTTTTTGTTTGAAAGAAGAGTGATACTTTGAAGAAAAAAGAAGTGAAGAAGCAGCTTGTCAACATTCGTTATATTCAACCATTTGCAGTAAAAAAAACAATATATATTAAAAGAAACTTTGTCCAGCCTGACCAACTACGCCATTTTTTTTTTTTCAAATTTGTATAAAATGTGAAGCTCCACTTTTACCAGCCTACCAATTCAACCAACTACACTTTTTTTTTTTTTGGATTTTTAGAATCGTATAATTGTTTGATGGATCTAACTCGAATTTGGCCGAATATTGACCACAATTATGCCTAACCCCTTTCCGTGATTATCTAGCCGATAATAATGTGATACATCAATGGAATGGGTTCTTGTTTTTAGTTTGTCTATGGGCCGAATTTGTTGTTGGGAATGAGAACAGAGGAAATTTGGCCGCTAATGGCACGAATCCATTGGACATAGTAGAGTACCACTTCCTTGTTCACCATCTTTTTTGTGCTTTCACGTCATCAACTTAGGCCTGGGCATCGGTCCGGGCCGAGCCGGCCCGGTAACAGTCGGCCCAGTTCGGCCCGTCGGGCCCAAGACCCGACCCGGGCCCGGCCCGATTATTTGACAGGCCGGGTAACGGGCCGGGCCGGGTAACGGGTCAGGCCGGGCTGGGTAACGGGCCGGGCCAACCATGACTAAGGCCCAGTAACTACCAGGCCGAGCCGGGCCGGGCCCATACAAAAAACTGGCTCCCTGGTTAAGTACACAAGGTTTTAAGCACACAAGGTTTTTGAAGTGTATATACAGGATTCATTCAGTTCGAGCAGAATAACAAAGTTGGCTGCTGAATCAAGTTGAGGACATGATTATTGGCATGTCCTAGCCTCCTTTCTCGAGTTTACGTGTTTAGTTTTGGAGAATTTAGCTGCTTGATTTTTTAAAAATGTACAAATTCCAGAACTAAGACGTTCAACTATATTGTAAGCTTTGAAGCTTGATACTTATTTCAAAGTTTCATAAAGTTGTTGCAATCACATACAACAACCATTAGCTTGTTAGTGTAAGAAAGTTCTCTCGCATGCAACTTGAATTTTGGAACTTTATGCACCTGCCATTTCGGGATGTTATATATATATATATATATATATATATATATATATATATATATATATATACTAATGCCAGCTGAGAGTGAGACAAGAAAAGATTATACAATGTCGCTAACTCCAATAGCTGTGCAGATTATAGGCATTTGTTAAAACATAAAAATTGCTAATATGAAGGCACAACTGCATACATTGGACGTGCAATTTGATGAACTGCATACAATTGCAAACTGCTAGGAAATAGGAATTGAAGACAGCATCTGGTTGCAATCCCATTCGTCAAATGCTCAAATATTTAAAGTCAAAGTATAATGTATGTTCTATCTAACATGGTTGGAAGTCCCCACAGTAATGGATTGGTAGTTGTTTTCAAGCACAGCCCCATCCATAACCAGATGATCTCTTCGTATTCGAAAATCTTTATGTAGGTAGGCGTTAACAACATCAGATTTGAAAGACCCATCAACTGATTCAAAAGAACAATCAAACCAATATAGATTGTAGTGACAATCTACACGGCAAAAACCAATGCATCTCCATCCCAAGAAGCATGAACGTGCACGTGAAGGAGAGAGGCAGGCAATGCTTAGTTTCTAGATTGAGATTTGGAATGGAAAAACAGGCAAAAGAAAAATAACATGTCTATTGCTAAGAGCAAAACAGAAGAAAAGAGATAAAAGACGTGTACCCTCACAAAGCAAAATGGCGACAGTAGTGACGGAGCGGCGAAAGGGCGATGGACCGATGGTGGCCCTGGCCCAATGGTGGAGACTGGAGAGGAGACGGTGCAGCACAACAGCCTCTGCCAAATGCGATGAGGAGGAATCAAAAAGGGGGCAGGAGGAGAAGAAGGAGTGAGAAAAAAATTAAAATGAAAAATCTGTCGAATGACTCAATGACCTAACGGGCCCGTCGGGCGACGGGCCGGGCTTAGAAGTGATAACCAGGCCCGGCCCGTTAAGATATCGGGCCGGGCCAAGCTCAGTAAAGGTAAGCCCAGTGAAAATCTTCAACCCGAACCCGGCCCATTCCGGGCCGGCCCGACGGCGGCCCGGCCCAATGCCCAGGCCTACATCAACTGTTAGATTTGGCAGGTACTTTGGTTTAGAATGTCGTCGGGACGCTTTTTGTGACGTTCAAGTGATGGAGAGGGCACTGTTCCAAGAAGAACAAAGCCAAGAAGTCGCAGCCTGTTGCACCGTGGGGCCGTGGCCGCACCTCTGTTGAGTCCCTTTTTTAAAAGGCACATGCTCCAACAAGTGAACAAACACGCGTTGGATTTTGGAAATAAGGAAAAGAATGTCACACCCAAAAATCCAAGAAAACGACCCTAGTAAAAATAACCCTGGGAGTGTCTTCCTGGGGCCATCAAACACTGTACTCGATGGCAATCCATGAAGACATGAAAGACAAAAGGGCCATAGGACCACCAAAACAAGCACAGATAACCACTCCCAAGGCTAACCAGACAAGAAAGGTAACACCAAATGCAAAAATTCAACTACAGTTGATGAGAACCGCATTATGTTCATACAAAGAGGAACGCCCTCCATAGTACTTTGATTTGGTGCCTCTAAAACATGAAGAGTAATAAATTGCACCTGTTGTCGTGTGCGGAATCGCTGTTTAATGATTGTTTTTTCACGACCATCGATTGCTTACTTTAAATGCAGAAAATTACAGCAAACCGTTTGGAATATTACAGAAAAATTGAATGCTTCCTTTAAATGAGATGCCCACTAAAAAACGTAGCATTGAAATTCCAAAATTTAGAACTACAGCCTGGGAACACATCCATGCCATCTTTTCTGCAGATAATGTTTCAGGTTTCCTGTTTGATAATGGAAATACAAATAAGAGTCAGAGAATGCTTCTGATATGTTACTCGTAACAACAAAACAAAGATAATGGTGCTAACAGACCAAGCTGACCCATCAACCGCATTACAGGACAAGGAAAACATAAATCCAAACGTTGTGATCTACAAAGAAAACAGGAACTGTTCAAATCATTGGCATAACTATTTTCAACCTATACACCTCGTCAACTGATGCATTGTAATATACTAAAATTGTCAAAAATTCAAACCATGCCCTTCTTTATGTCAGAATTTAAATAGTTTATGATATCGACAACCTATGCACCTTGTATCCATCGATGCTCTAATCTAATTTATATTTGGCTGTAGAACAGGTTTTTACTTGTACCATTTTGCTGAGAAAATATTATTATTAAGATTTCTGACGACATGCAAATCTCAAACAACTCTCGGTCCCTTGAAACACAAAAGAAAATACAAAATGTGAAGACAATTGCTCTTCTGTGATCCCACAGGATAGACCATAGAGGGGCATATACTAGCTCTGGCGGTGGAAATTTCTGGTGTCCATTGTGCAAATCCTGATGTTATGCTTGGGATGATCATGTGTGTCTCTTTACAAGTATAAGCAGTCTAACAGAAGAGAAGTCAGCTTGAACGGATACCTTATAAGCTGAAAATTGAGGCTTGATTTTTTCGAAAACTTCCTCTATCGTTCCAACAGCACTAATCTGCATGCACAAGGATATCAAAGTATGGAAGATATACAGGCCACATTCTGATCATCCAATACACATCACAATATTCATGAGGAGGCAGGTTCTTCTTTTTAATTTTTAACAAAAAGGAACAAATCTGAAAAGAAAGAGAAAACCAAAATCGGATGCATAAACTGAAAAGGAATCAATAGCAAAATTAAAATTTTAAAATGTTCCTGCCTCTTAAGTCTTAACTCTTAACTTTGGGAAGGTGCAAAGACAATCAGCAGACAAACCTTTCGAAGTTTCCCTTTTGCATCATAGTAGTTGATGACGGGAAAGTTCAACTTGTTGAAGACCTTGAGGCGTTTCTCTATGGTCTCTATGTTGTCATCTATACGTCCCTAGGAACAAACCACCAAAACAAGGCACCATATCAGGATCAAGAAAATAACTAAATAACTAACATGGGAACAAGACAGCACAGAAAGCTATGTATTTTAAGAGGAAGCTTAACCTGATTACGGTTAAGCACCCGTCTTATCATCTCTTCTTCAGGGCACTCCAGGAAAAGAACAAGTTCTGGTTCTGCACCAATCTGCATTCTCAAACTCTAGTAATAAACATCCCAAGAATGGCATTGAAGAACAGTTTATATCAGTATAAAAAAATAAATAAATATTCATGACAATTGACAAGGTAAGTTCACAACAGAGGAAAAAAGAACAGTTAGTTTTTGCTTGGATCTAGCAGTAAAAACCTAAACAGGGGGTGGCTTGAATTTTGCCAGCAAATTATTCACCATTCACATAAACCATGCGGCTACAATGCGACACAAGCTCAACAGTATAGAACACTTTTAGACTGTAGGTTTTTCCCTTCTCTTCTTCTGCACTTAGTGTGTGTGTAAGTGAAATTCTCAATACAACATAAAACAACTTAACAATCTTGACAAACAACCAAATTCAACTCCAGGTCCGATGATTTTGGGACAGAAACTCAAATATACTGATTTCTCTTCTGAATTGGATGAGCTGACCATACCTAAATACCAATTGGCAATTAGGTCAGTCTGACATCCAATCCAAACATGAAAATAATTTGTTTCTCTGCTGCTGGGAATGATAGCATCATCAATTGACAGAAGTTTAGTTCAATGATCATGAATACTGAGGCAAAGGAAAAGGATTTGGTGCCCTTTTTGGTGAGGGCATCATAATAAGTATGTTGTCTGTGTTCTGTACCTATAACCAAGAAGATGTAAAAAAGAAGCAACAGTTCATTCAGTGATTAAGAAAGCCAAATAGGTTACGTGTCCAGATGTCAAGGCCATCAGTAGCAAGTCACAGTAGCCTGACACTTTAGGTTATAAATATCTCATACCAAAAAATATTAACAGACAGCCAACAACTCAAAAGATAAACTAAATGTAGAAATGAACACCTAAAGAACGTTATTATGGCCACAGGAGAAAAGAACAATTTCATCTGAGTGAATGTTGAGCAATTTCTCTACTCTATCTCAGAAGGAGAAATATATTCATCCATCATTGTTTCCCTAAGACAGAAAAAGGAAAGAAACTCACGATATGTTCAAATGCAACACGATTGTCCTCACTTCGAGGAAAACCATCGATAAGAAATTTATCATTCTCACTTGCTTGAATTTCTCTTTTTATCAAGGACACTGTAACGTCTGATGGAACAATCTTTCCCTCCTTAATTGTATCACGTATCATTTCCCTGAGAAGAAGAAACAAAGAAAAGAGCAAAAAGATGTTACAAGTCAAGCAGAAGAAGAACGAGTGGTAGAACAAAGTTTAATGCAGAGTGAAGTAATGGAATACCCTTTTTTGGAATTAGAATAAATCTCTCTTCTCAGTAGTTCTCCCGCACTTAGATGTGTAAAACCAAAAGCTTCCACAATTTTTGCACACTGTGTGCCCTTTCCACTGCCAGGACCCCCTAGACAAATCAGACTTCGCATCACTCCAGAAGAGGATCCATTGCAAATTCCTCAAGGGTTGTAATGAAATTACAGTAACTCAAAGACTCAATAAGAAGAAAGAAAAAGGGGAAACTAAAACATAGTAAAGGCACATTTGGCAACTTAACAACAGCTAGGAGAAAAAAAAGTGGAAAACAAAAAAAGAAATACTTAATTGTGAACCCATACAGTGAGGTGTAATTGCACCAGAACATCATGGCAAAAGAAAATTCACAATCCACCAGATGTACAACATGTACAAAGAGAGAGATCTTGATAGACCAACATGTTTATGTTGTCTTTACTCTTTACTATTGTTATTGTGATGGACGTGTATGAAAGCTACAATAAAGAAAACGTTACCAACTTTTGCATGGGACACATTCATAACAATCCCGGCTTACCTAAAACAAAAGCAATATGTAGTTCTTCTTACCTAAAACAAAAGCAATATGTAGTTCTTTCTCAGAAAAAGCATCTTTATCCTGCATAGAGAATAAAAAAATATATACGTCATTACAGGCCACACCAGCATGGATTCTGTAAATCATTGTTCGATAATTAAATGGCATAAAGCACAAGCATGAAAAGTTCACTTCTCTCATTCTTTTGTGCCAACAAATAGTGAGGTCAGTTTCCTTATCTTAATGGCATTTCATTGGGATTCAAACACGAACACATTCTAAACATGGTTGAACTCATGCTAGCATACCCAAGCCCCATGGAGCGAGTAAGATTATTTTCAGTTCTTGGCAGAACTTGGATTTTTACCAATTAAAATATCAGTGTAAGATGAGGATGTTTGGATGTTATTGGTTATACTTATATGGTAACCAGCAAGCATCTGCATGAAAATGTACTAAGCTGCATTAAGGATATTGATACATACACCAAAGTTGAAAGCTGAGAGTCTTAAACGTGATTCTGTAACATTACAGGAATCAACCAAAAATGCTATTTCCAGCCATATATATATATATAGTATTTGCATGTGCTATTAATAACAACCAAATTAGAGCAGTCACACCCTACTAATGAATCTTTCAAAAGACCACAAAGTTGTACAGTGCCTGCTTCTACCCTATAAACAATGTTATGCCTCCTGAACTTTATGTTTCACCTGGTTATTTGTTGTTCATGAACCCAATACTGAAGAAATAAGACAAGCTAAAAATATGGAGTTGAAAGAGAAGGAGCTGATTTAGACATGTGTCTCCTCTATATGCTGCACATTGTCGCATTTTGCACTGAATATGAAATGTATTCATTCTCATCAAGCAAAAGTTTGCATGTTGAGTCATAATTATATTATAGGGCAATTACCAGTAAAGAAGCTTTCGTTCTGAAGACCTCCACAAAATTCCACCCAGTTGGATCCTTCACAGGAATAAACAGCAAAAAAGAGAAATATGTAAATAACAGTCAAAAGGTCTATGAGAATATTCGTAATGTATTGATGCATAAACAATAAAATTGAAAAATATAAATTTCAACATTCACGAGACAGGAAATAAAATCGAAAGAGATTCATAAGCACAATTAATGGATGAAGAAGGAAGAGAATAACGTTTAAAATGTTGAGAAATATAAGGAAAAAAAAAAAAACTAACTCTGTGATAGCAACTGCCACTTTATTTCAAGGCATATAGTTTTCCATAAGAAAGACAAAGAATTCATGCACGGAAAATATTAGCGACATTCATAGCGAGGAATATACTGAGAAGCCGGCCATATTTCTCTGTCCGCTGCACATTTTTGCGTTTTCTTGTGAAGCTAAAACACGCCCACCAGGGCATTGATACCTTGGAACAACACTTACCATACAATTTGCAAAATCTTTCGTTTCTTTGCTTTAGTCAAAAAACAAGAATGCAAACGAGATGATCCTTGAAACTCTTTGGACATCCCTAAGAACAATGCACGTCGTGTCGAATAATATGTACAGAAAAACAAGCAAACGAAGGGATAATTCTCTCTATCAAGCCACACTTACCACAGAGAGAACTCCTGAAACACTAATCCAGCAGACCCCATAAATTAATCAACACGTAAAACCCCTTAAATGGTCCAACAAGAAGAAGACGAGCATGCATTTTTCAATATTTAAGCAGTTGGATCAAATCCGTACCATTGGCAGATTGCAAAGACAATTCGTATTTCATTTTCTGAGACAAATATTCATGAGAAAATAAGAATCTCGAACGCCAACATCCAAAAGTCAAGTAATGCCTACACTTACCACCAACTCTCGAGCACGATAAAAAAAGAACACCGCCAAGGCACAGAGGAATGAAATCCACCAATAACGATTTACTTTCATGACCGGGTAAACAGACTCAAAACCAACGAACTCTCAATCACATTATTATGGAAACGATGCCAAAGGGACAGACGGAGAACGGCCATGGACCACCACAGAACCCACCTTGGGTGAAGAGGCGATGTCACGAGAAGGCAAAAGGAGGCGAGAGAAGATGGTTGCTCTCCTCCACATTTTCTCACCAATGATATTGAGCTGCGCGTTGTCGTCGTCTTTGCGGTCCTCTGCTCATCGCATGAGAGGCCCGGCTTCCCTCATCTGCAGCCTGACTCGTTGCGTCGGAAGCGGAAACGGGTCGATGGCGTCGACGCAACGCCCGACCCCCCACCGATTAACTACGTGGATTCGCTCCTGCTCCTCCAGATGGGGAGTGCTCGGTTGGCTTTTCTTGATCTCCTAGGGTCGTACTCTCTCTCTCTCTCTCTCTCTCTCTCTTCTGTTCCGGCGCGGGGGCGGGTGAAGTGCGGATTTGATCGGAACGCTTTAATCCGCCACGGGATCGCTGACTCGTAAGCTGTCCGATTTTGAGTGTCAAGCAAGTAATTGGGAGTAAGCCTGGGCCGCCTCGGCTCAATAATCAGACCGGCTTGACATTAAAACTCAACTCTACTCGAGCATGGTTCGAATTCGACTTAATTAAATTTAAAAATATATTTTTAAATAACAAAAATTATATAAATATAATTAATCATATTAAAATATTATATATATATATATAAAGTTTTTAAGAGGCCCACTCTAGTTTGTTGGGTTGAACTGCACCAGCACCATAAATTATGGTGCTGGCTTGAGTTCCTTTTTTATTGGCCCAAGCCTGGGCCCAAACTTAAAGCCAAGCTAGGTACTGAGTACCCCACGGCAGAAAGCTCGATGCCCAGGCTTAATTGGGAGGCATTTGTGCTCTTACATGTGAGATTGAGGAGATTTGCGACATCACTAAAGAATCACAGCGCATATGGTCAGACTCCTTTCACCGGACTAGGGTTGTTCAAGACGTCGAGTCAACTCGGATTCAAACTCAAATTTATGTGCTTAAACTTAACTCAAGAGAGAGTCATTTATTAAGCTAGTTAAATTAAGTTAATGAATGAATGAGTCGAGTTGGAAAAAAATTGATAAAACGCGTGGTAGAGAATATATGAAAAAAATTGTCTCCCTTGCTATTACAAAAGAAAGTTGTTCCAATAGGCTTCCTTTTGCCTCTTTGAAGTAAGGCTCCGGAATTTGAGTTCCCTTCTTATCTGTACCCATCTCAGCTCAAACTTAATCAAGCTGAGTCGAGCTTGCCAACTCGAGTTCGACTTATGGGTTTTAAGACTCAAGCTGACCTCAAGTTGGCCAGCTCGGGCCGTGGTGAAATCAAGTGTTCGTTTGCTCTATAGGTTAGAGGCAAAACAGCTTTTATATCAGCCTAAAATGAAATCTGAAGTTACCAAACACACGAGACCGCTGTGGGTTAGAAAATGAAGGTGTCAGATAGTATTAAAAAGAATGTTTGCAATGCCTTTGTACTTGACAACAGGCTTTCGGTCCGTATTGGACATTATAGCACTGTAACATGAATTATTGAATTAAAAAGTTTAGTACAATGGCGTGGGATGATATGTGTCTAATGTGAATGATATTTTTTTTTGTAGCATTTTTATATTTCGTTATGGTTTTGTATTTATATTTCAAGTTACAATAGTGTATGCGATATTGCAGATTTATGGATAAAGGCGGTATAGTGAGTTGGCATTGTCATACGCGTAGCATTTATGCATTGTTATAAAATTAGTATACGTTGTGAATTTATATATGAACGTTCCATGAAATAACAAAGATTTTAGTAGTTTGATATCATGTTGGATATGATATTCTTTTATAGGTTGTAACTATAAGGGACATGGCATAGCTCGTCAGCTTGAGTGATGTGCAGCCGAAGCATCCTCGGTTTGGTTCACATGGATGTCACTCCTCTGTACTATAAATGCTGATCTCCATGACACTCAAGTTGAATGGTGTACGGTAGAACCACTTATGCCCTAAAGTAGCTTTATATCATAGGGGTTATTGGATTTATGTGATGATGGTAGTGGATCTCGAATGCATTTTCCTTTATTAACATCTAAAACTTAGGGTGTGTTTGGGTGACACATTTAAATGTTTGCCTCAAATGACATTTAATGCCTGCTTGGGTGATGGTAGAATCTAGGTTTATAAAGAGCCTACAGCAATACTGGTTTAAAAGTGTTTGGGTGGCATTGAAACAGAAAAACTTAATTTTGACAAATCCTGGTTTTAGAATGAGATCAAATGACTTCTCCCCCTTCCCCAGTCTGTGGGGTCATGTACACAAGCCTGTGTGTCCCATGTATAAGCCAAACACGCCCTTAGTTTCGATCACAAAACTAGTTTTCTTTTTAAACACCTTTTTTTACGATGTCATCTAAAACCAAGATTTATACCAACGGTCCACGGTAAAAACAAGAACCGTTTGCTTATTCAAATATAAAATTTAAAATCTTAGACAATTCAGTCCAATCAATGAAGAAACGGATAACTGATCGACCACCCACAGGAAGCACTTATGTGGCCATTAACAAGAAAGGCACCGCAGATTAACTGTTCTGAGATTAATTTTTCTGCCCTGTAGCTTTCATTGACCCATCAAACTTGACTGTATCTCGGTCATGGTTCACATATTCGGCCATTTTAGCTGTCCGGTCCGGTGCCTCATGTTTTCCGTGAAGTGCGGCACATAAATGCATAATGCATGTATAGAAATGTCTTAAATTAAAAAAGAAAAAGGAAATTTCAGTATAAGGCAGTATTTGATAGATGTTAAAAAATGAATAACAGCTTTATGATCGACTTATAAAATTTTCATGTAATATATATATATATATATATATATATATATATATATATATATATATATATATATATATATATATATATATATATATATATATATATAATGCCAATAATTACTATGAAGAATTATTGAGATTTATTCGCCTATCGGACTAGATGGCTTGGAAGCATATATATGTTCATCACTCTTGCTGATAACTTTTTTCCAATGTCCTGCTAACTTAATAAGTTCCTCATTTGATACATGCTTGACTTGATATTCTTTACTTTCGGGAAAAAAGCATCCCAAAGCCATTATTCCCAAAAAAAAAAAAAAAAAAACTGAATGAATTAATAATGAGTAATAGTTTCCCAAGTCCTTCATTTCAAAAAGCAGATAGGGATTTGGTAGTAAGATCATGGGCACTTCCATTTCTAATTCTAGAAGTCCATATGCTCCACATTGTCATAGGAAAACATAATAACCAGCACTTCCTTGCCCATTTGAATCGAAATTTCCTTTTCCGCCGCCACTTCATAGTTGCGGGGCCACATTGTGTCTGGTGTGGGCTGTTGCCCACGCCTTGTGAGCCCACACTAGCTTCACAAAATTAGTTTAATATATATGTCAATGCTTTGGTATTTTTTATTGATATACATATAAGTGCCCCAAACAAATTAAAAATATTGAATAGGTGCTCCACCGGAAAAAATTGCTGGCTCCGCTAGTGGTTCATAGTGTCTTGGAGAGAAGAACAGTTGTATGGCTGAATATTAAGCTTAGAAGCTATAAGATTCCAAATAGAATGTGTTCCAGGACACAACAAGAGAAGATGAGAAATGGATTCTTCCTCTCGACCACAACAGTAGCATCTATTTGGAAAATTGAAATCCAAATTGTTGAATCTTATCCTGCGTTAAAAGTCTTCCATGTACTGCTAAAAACAAACACCATTTTGATCTTGGAGTAGAGTCATTAGTACAAGCATACCAAGGATCCTTGTCTGTCTTATCCCGGATTTCATTATAAGTCATTAGAGCAAGTTAATGAGCACGCATCTCCGTGACTCCCGCGAAAGCAGCGTCGCAATTAGAATTTAAAAATAGTATTATCCATAACCCGCTCAATAGAAGAAGAAGAAAACCCCCTTCCGAAAAGGGTTTTGAACAAAACATGAACCTCTTAATCTATTTTATAAAAATTAATTTAAATTATGTTTTAGTTCAAGCCATTTTTAAAAAAGGTTTGATCTTTCTACCATCAAATTTTTAATATTATAAGAGAATGTTTGTTTTTTATATTAAAAAAACATTATTAAGGTAAATGACTAACTTAATATATATATTTTTTACCATATCACTCTTAAGATAATATTCATAAGATTAGATTTTAAAAAACTTTTAATAATTAACTTAACCAAGTGACTTAGTATTTACTAATTATATAGATAGATAGATAGATAGATAGATATGAGCGTTGCCTAACCCTATATTACCGCGACCTTGATTGCATGTTCAAGCCGAACAATGTTGGCCCCTATCACAAGTTAGAGCAGAAAGAATGTGGACTGGGTTTATGCCAATGGATCCGACTAATCCTATCACCAGAACAAACTTAAATTCAATATATGAGTGGTTTTGCATCTTAATCTGCAAAGGAAAATCCGTAGAATTCAAAAAACTCAACGCATAGGAATTGAACTATTTTTTTAGTTAACGAGAATCTAAATTCTGTTTTAGAAAATCATATCTTTTTTAATATTCTGAATCTGAATGGATCAGATTCGGTTCAAAGACTATAGATGGGACCATTTAATTTAGATTTACATCCAAACGCAGAAACGTAAGTGCAGCTAGTCGGTCGAAAGTGGGCTGCGCGCACCGAAGACTGGTTCCGATAATGGAACGTTTCAACTTCAACATCACCTCACCATCGACATCGAGCGCGCACAATTGCCGCTAAAAGATGACTTAAAATCTTAGTCGCTGGCTTTATCTGGATTGTCTTCCACTAACTTGCACGCTGCTCTAGAAGCACTCCACGCTTTTTAGTCATTAACAAGTAAAATATTTACCACTCACCTTCTCCCTGATTTGACTAAACGACTCACGATTTTCAGGCACCTCCTCCACCATAGCGTCTGCTGTAGCTGAGCCAGGAGCGCATTTCAGTGCCGTGGGCCAGTGCGTGGGAGGTCTTCGACCACTTAAAGCCGCCTTAATGTATCTTTCAGACTTTTACTACGGCCGTGTTTGAATGTCTCGGATTTAAGATCCCAAGTACTGATCTTAGATCCACAGGGATTTGACCACTGTTTGGATTTTAGATCCATAGTTTTTTTTTTTTATGTAAAATGGATTTGTAAGCCATGGATATGAAATCAACTGTTTGTTTAAACGGTGGATCTTTCTAAGTTGCAAGTCTTACATCAGAAACGGTCAAATATACGTGGGTGCAAAGGGGAAGGAGAGGCGGTGGTGCAAATGACTGAGCCAAAGCAACCGTCCGACCAAGTCTCTTAATGTTTTTTTATTTTCATATTAACCTCTTCAAACATTTGCTCTATTATGCACATGAGTGTCTATTTACGTATGAAAATATGCGAATGAATGCCAATATTTAACAAAAAAAAAAAAAAGACTCAACATCAGAGTGAAGTCAGATTTTTTTTTTTGGGACGAACTAAACTATAGTTCCAAAATTTTAATAGAGGCCCAAATAAGAACTTTTCAAATTTTTTATATACTTTAAACTAATTTTTTTGAAATTTATATATAAATTTTTTAATATTCTAAAATCTAAAGTTAGAGGCCAAGATCCCTGCCAGCCCCCTTCTATCTCTCACTCTGAATGAGGTATCAATATAGCAATAATTTTGCTATGTTTAGGATAGGGACTTCTCCTTCAACTTGTGCAATTTAAACAGAAAACGAGAGAAAAGACGGAGTGATTTGACAAGGAACTATATAGATTGTACAAAGTAGCCAAATCATTTTTTGAACAATTTTTTTTGGCTAGGATATTGGGTTTCCAAATGGAGGAGATATGCAGTTCAATATCCAAGGTGTCATGACCACATAATATGTCACGTGTTTGCCTATCTCCATCTTGCTGAAAAGGGAAAAAATAAAAGGAAAAGCAGTTTCGTTTTGCTGTTTGCTTGTAACTTCTAGGGACAGCTTGTCACCACCTGTTGGTAACTATATCTCAACTTTTGTTGGCCGGAAGTGGTATTAAACCATGTTTCAATTCAAGAAAGAGTCTCATAAAAGCGGCCGGTTGACGAAAATAATAATACGAAAGTCCAGAGCATTCATAGATGGGAAGACTAAGACATCTCCTTCTATGTACGTGTTTCAAGTCCCTCTATTAAATGTAAAAAAAAAAAAAGAAGAAGAAGATTGGCAAGTTTTTTAGTGTGTTTTTGCTAATCCATCTAAACTTGAGCTTATTTTTGTAAAGTTTTCCGATTATTTGTTTTCCAACGGCTTGTGGGAAAGGACTAAACTTTCCCATGAATTTGGTGTTTTCTCGCTTTCTTTCAAACAAAGCGAAAGAACATGGTTGTGCTGTACAACTTGCAAGTGAAACGGGATCTTTTGGTTCTCCCATGGGTCATTTCTTTATCATCTAGACTTTGACCCAACCCTTATCAGCTGTGAGGAGTCCTCCACTTTGCTTCACTTCAATTGGTCTATTCTTTCATTAACATATGAACTTTTATGAATGTGCATGTGCACGCGCATGCATGCATGTGTGTGTGTGTGTGTGAGAGAGACAGAGAGATTGCTATTATATATATATATATATATATATTGGCCATGCCTTACAAGGGAAGCTAAACTCTATATAAACATAGGCAAAGCATATATCCAAAACATATTTAGGATCAATAGGCTGCCTAGCCAGCACAAACCAGCCTAACTGAAACCATACAACTGAAACCCTCTAGGTTTTGCCTTACATAAGGTTATTATATTAAGATGAACTATATTGGTTTGCCAGGTTTAGAATGCTCCCTAAATAATCACGCTTACCTAAAGTAAAGATCAGTTAAACAATATATTCTTAAACACAACATATTAGAAGAGCTAAGTTGGTTACAAACTGAGTCCAATTGCCGGTCAGATACATATGGCACAACTTTATTGGATATACACTCTTGCTTACTTCACATTGATTAAGTTCGACCATGATTGGGTTTTGGGTTTTGGTCTATCACAAGGACCATTTGACTACAAGAGGTCAAAGTCCATATCATAAGAACCACTTGACTACAAGAGGTCAAAGTCCATCTCCCATCTTCCTATCTTACTTCGGCACCTAGATGAGGAGAGTGGCACCTATCAACTAAGCATCATAAATCCATCGGTTGCAATTTATAAGAGTAGCACCTACAGAAATCAGAATGATAATCGGCTATTCACTGTGTCGTCAGTTCGACCTACGGCCGTCAAGCACAATTAGTTTGTAAGAAGGTGCAAGTTTTCTTCAAAATTGGTAATCTGAGAGATAGCGAAAGTATATATCAAGATTTAACCAGAAGTTGATCTGAACCGAGTTTTACACCATTGAACTCTTGACCTCCTTCACTTGAAGGCTTTTGTTCAACCCAAGCAGGCATGAGATCCAACGCGGTGGGCCTAAGAAACTGACGTTGCCGGCAACAGAGAAATGGAAGGAAACGAAGCAGTCGAGATCAAATACCAGAGTCTTTGTCGCGGAGGGTCCACGCGCTATTGTCTCTGCCGGAAAAATCAATGGTGGCTGCCGCGTGGAGAAGAAGAACAGTGAGACCAAATAAAATGTGGGGTCCAAGGGAAACCTCTATATAAGATGCCACGATATTGCTAGCTCTTGCACCAAATACATTCAACCCTTTGAGTTCAATAGCTCTCTCTCCCTCTCTATATCCTCAATTCATTGATGATCACCATGAATAGGTCTTCATTCCCTTTGACTGTAGCCTTGCTAGCCCTGCTCTTATCTCTTGCTAGTGGGAGACAAAGTAGCGGGGCTGCTGCAAGGCGCAGTGGTCGTCATGGTGAAGTTACAGACACCGATACTACGTGGGCTGTGCTTGTTGCAGGGTCGTCCGGTTATGAGAACTACAGGCACCAGGTGGGAGTGTGCTCCACTCTATAATTAGCTGGCTCGTCTTTTCAATAGTACTTGGTCGTGATTAAAACCGGAAAGTACTCTTTAGATTGGCTCGATCAAGCCAACCACGCGCCCTTCTGTTCTAGTCAGTCTCGACGCCAAGAATATGCGAGCACGGTTGCATGGACTGATTCGCTTCGTTTTATGTTCTTAACTGCAGTATATGTTAAGTTTCTTTAGCGTTTTAGCTTTATCTCCATTTGGGGTATGTGTGTGTGTGTGTGTGTGTGTGCATGCATGCCCATGTAGGCACATGTGCAGGTTTTTCCTTGCATGTGCTTGCGTATGAACGTGAATGTTCGTGTAGATTTGTGCTCAACCTAATCGAAACTACGGCGTTTTGTTTAAATTATCTTGCTTGGTGTGCTTTCCATTAACACACTATCTAGTAAAGCTTTCTGCTTTTTGTCTTTGTTTTCTGCATGCATGTGTGCGTGCATGTGAAGGATGTTCTTTGCATCAACATAAAACATACACAGACATATAAGACTGAGTTGCATGCACCAGGTTGGCGTGTGCAACAGACATGCACCAGAAGAAATTGAAGGGAAGAGTTGGAGTATTTTGGAGAATTTTAAAAAAGAATTTTAACTTTTTCATTACCTTTTTTTGTCCTTATAAACACGCTTCCCTTTTTACGGATCAGAAGTATTCTAGTCATTAAATCTCTATTATAATTTTTTGTGCACCGGACAGTGTACATAATCAACTTGTGTGCGTGACTTGGTAAAACTTCCTTTACTAAGTACATATTAAAATAAATTGAAAATTGAAAAACACAAAGTTCAATTGCCAGATGACTTCGATCAGAAAGCAACTGGTTGCATGGAAATGAATAGATCTGAAATGGTTTCCACTACATGATGCATGCTGAACGCATGAGTCAAAATTAAATTAAAATATTGATACATCTATGAGGCTTTACTTTGGTGTGCTACCACGGCTCCACCATTTGACGGACGTGATTTCCACGCTTCTTGTGGCAATCAACATGCAAAGTATAACAAAAATCTTTTAATAGCTTAAAATATGTTTCATTCCATGCATGTTTCTTAATACAACATGATTCAACGCGACAGGGTATAAAAACACGCATAGACATGCATTCAATGCACGCGCAGTCGGAGTCAAGTTGACGAAGATGTTAAAGTTCTAAGTGCAGTTGGAGTCAAGTCGACGAAGGTGTTTAAATTCTTGGAGGTTTCTGATATCATGAAGAATCTGTATGTATTTTTTATGTGTAACTCTTGATTTGGGTTTTGCAGGCTGACGTATGTCATGCATACCAAGTGCTGAAAAGTGGAGGTCTGAAGGATGAGAACATTGTGGTGTTTATGTATGATGATATCGCACATAATAAGATGAACCCCAGGAAGGGAGTCATCATAAACCACCCACAAGGTCGAGATGTGTACGCTGGCGTCCCAAAGGTTAAGTCTTTCTACTGAATAGTCAAATATTGCCATCTGATACAAATGTTTTGCATGCGGACATACATATGTAAGTGGGGACGCTGAAAAGCTAGAGCAAGACTTATCAAAAATTCATGGAATTTTAGCTAATTTTTGGTCGTGGAAAATCACATAATAACCAGCCAGATTTTTTATTATTATTATTCTAGAGAGAGAGAGAGAGAGAGGTGATTAGGTGAAAGTGAATCCAAACTATGGTTTTCAGGGTTTTACGCCGAAAACAGTTTTCTTTTTTACGGTGTTTGAAAACCTTGAATTTTGATTATATAACTAAAATTCTACAAACAAAATTGCATCTTAAGTTGCAATTGGAATGAACATTCTAGTTTTAGTTTCTCTTTGTATTTTATAGTCTGAAATTAAAGCCATCGTGACATGACATGTACCTTGAAGAGCGACGACAAAATTCTAAAATTCTGGAATCATAATTTCATCTCCTAGGGTATAATCACAATTCCAAAATTTTGAGATCCCACAGTCAAAATTCTTTGATTACACAATTCTCATTTCATCAAAAAACGAGAATTTTAATTATAGAAAATTCCACAATTTCGGTTCTATCAAACACCAGCTAGTTAAACAATAAAATCAAATAAACGAAAGAAGTTCTTGAAGAAGAGTAATATGGTACTAACTTAAAGCCGGTTCCCTGAGAATTTTTCTTTAATACAGACACCCAAAAGTAAAATTTTAAACATCTGGCCACCTTATATAAGTTATTGATCATTTTAATTTGTGTTTACTACGAGTAAAGATCAATCGATCTGAAGGGAGCGTTTTCGTTTTTTCTTGCTTCCTTGCTTGTGCAGGACTATACTGGCGAGCAAGTGAACCCCAGCAATCTTTATGCGGTTATCTTGGGGAATAAAACTGCCGTTAGTGGAGGCAGTGGGAAAGTGATCGACAGCAAGCCCGGCGACCGTATTTTCATCTACTACACTGACCACGGAAGCCCTGGTTTACTTGGTTAGTATGTGCTCGAGCTAAAAGACAGCGGAATATAGAATTTGTGACGTCGCATTCTGTTAGCTTGAAGGAAACCAATTTATCGAGGTCGTTTGGTAGGGACGAATCCAACAATTTTAAGATGATCCTCTGTCTGACGCATGTTCATCCTACTTGCATTTGCAGGAATGCCTGGCGGCCAGAATGCCTACGCTCATGATTTTGTGAACGTACTGAAGAAAAAGCATTCTATGGGAAGCTACAAGGAGATGGTTATATATGTAGAGGCCTGTGAAAGTGGGAGCATCTTCCAGGGTCTGCTGCCACAAGGGATGGGCATCTACGTCGTGACTGCATCCAATGCAGTTGAGAGCAGCTATGGCGTTTACTGCCCTGGCTCCGTCCCTGAACCTCCTCCAGGGTTTGATACTTGCTTGGGAGATCTCTTCAGTGTTGCATGGATGGAAGACAGGTTTCCCCTTTTCTCATTCTTATCTCCGTAATTCCACTTCAATTATGCATGCTGCAGGGAACCATTTTCGTTTCGTCTCTTCTCCTTCTTCTTGAAGTTTCTATACCATAGATATTTGACATTGTACCATAGAAAGTGGCCATTTTCTGCATCGTTCAGGAAACGCATTCAGAGAGCTCCTTTCTTTCTTCCCACTCTTACAGAAACTGATTAAATTGGTTTACAGTGACGTGGTCGACCGAAAGGCTGTGAGCCTCTTTGAGCAATACTTGAAGGTATTGGCAATATCTTCGTTAATTTGTAGAAGGTGCGGCATGCGTCCCCCCCTTCCATGGTGTACCAATACATTGGTTGGTGTTTGCTGTTACAGGTGCGAACTCGGACATCAAATAATGGGACCTACGATTCAGGTTCCCATGTCATGCAGTATGGTGAAAAAAGTATCGGCGAGGAGCTGCTCTATCTATACCAAGGATTTCGTACCAAACCCATCGATGTGGTTACCTACGTCTCAGAACAGAGCAAGCCTGTGGGGGTTGTTAACCAAAGAGACGCAGGCCTGCTTTCTCTGCAGCACCAGGTGAGCTCTATGTTTGTCTGTTTTGATGTTTCTATGCATTGGAATGTTCGTTGCCTGCCGATGGAAGATTAGAGGTCTGGAGTACTCTTTTTCGTTTGAATTAGTGGAAGAAAAGCTTATTGCTGAAACCCTCTTCAAAGCAGCATCAGAATCTGCTGTTTGTGAGAGGGAGAGCAAATGTTTTAGGAATGAATTTGCTTGGCAAACTTGGCTTTTCACTTGTGTGATTGTATACTTTGGTAAAGAGAGCAGAAGAGGCCGTACTCACTCATGATTTTATTCACCATGGACACTCAATTAACAGTATAGAAATGCAAAGGAAGGGTCTAAAGAGAAGGAAGAGATCAGGAAAGCACTGGCAGCTAAGATTGCACACAGACTTCATGTCGACAAGAGCGTAGAGAACATCGGCAACATTCTCTTTGGCAAGGACGCAGCTCAGATACTCAATGCCATCAGGCCTCCTAATCAACCTTTAGTTGATAACTGGGACTGCCTGAAATCAACGGTAACAAAGTTGCTCTCTCTTCTTACCATTTGGTTACATGCATACCTCGAGACCTTCAGTGAAAATCAGCCAGACAGAAGGCTCTTGCCTTGTGCAGAGACATGCAAGTGAACTGAATTTATTTGATCATTTTAACCCAAATCTAATCCACTTATTAAGGTTTCCAAGGAAAATATAATTGATTAGTAACTGGATTCAGGTTTGCCTCTGGTCTTTGCATATAGAGTCAATCCAAGCATGAACTGAATCCTATCTCTGTTTGGCAACAGTAACAGACTGTTACCATCCAATAGATTCATAGAACAATGTAACAAAATGTTGAAAGAATCTGCAACAACTTTGTTGCATATTCAGTGGACAGTAACAATTTGTTACTCTCGTCAAACCAACTCTAAGCTCCCTAAATTAATCCAATTCCAATTTCAATGCCAATCTGATCATATCCGATTAAGACAGGCTTACTAACATCTTACTCCCACCCATTTGCATCCCTTCCTATAGAGCAGGAAACCATGTTTAGTAGACTCATCTAGAAATGCTGTTGGATGCAGGTTGAGGTTTTTGAGGAAGAGTGTGGGTCACTTGGTCAGTATGGAATGAAACACTCAAGGGCATTTGCTAATATGTGCAACAAAGGAATCCCTATGGATGCAATAAAGAAAGCAAGTGCGAAGGCATGCACCAACTTCATAAAGCCTTGAACAAAACTCTCGAGCTTTTCACTGCCTGGCTATCTTCTTTCCTCTTACTACTGCATTGATGGGCTTCTTGGAAAAACATAGACCTCCCATGATGCATAATATGAAGCATCACATAGAATGTACTCTCTCTCTCTCTCTAGGCAAAACTTTTACTGGGCTCTGAAATCTCTTTAAGGATGTATCACTGCTTGGTTTTCGTAATGAAATTAGGATATGATGAAAAATCGAATCTCTTGTTGCTACTGCAAATTCGCAACTGATTCCGAGTCATAGCGTGATTTGAAAAACAAAATTTGTTGGACATGATGCTAGTCAGATCAGGATTTGGCTTGTAACCGTATGCTCCTAAAGACAAGAGACAAAAAAGGACGACGCAACATGCCTTTGACGGACAAACGGACGCATCTCCCTTTCAAACAGGGGATGACTACTCTTCAAATAGCCTCTTTGTGATAAAAGGTCGTCAAAATTGTCAATAAATGTAGAAAGACTCCTCCTTTTATCATGGGAAGCTCTCCAAAGCCTGGCAACCCTTGGTGAAAAAGTTCATGACTCTGAAGATTATCCTCAACGTACTTAGGCCAATCAAACACTTGGTGAAAATGTTCAAGACTGAGTTCACCATCGTATATCTTTCTATACATGAAATCGAGTGAAGAGAATCGGCGGAGAAGAGCTTCCACCCTCTTCACTTCGTTTTTGGGTGTGTGCAAGCACACACTTGTTAACCTTCCTGCCAATTGAACCTCCTCTCAGATCATGAATCCATAGCAAGTGATGAGAAGCAATTTAATTTTTAACCTAGAGAAACCGCACCTGGGTCGAGAGACTTTGTCGTAGGCTTGTACAAGAAGGGCGATGCCCATGCCACTCGAACCAATGACTAGCTGTCTGTTAGCCACTGGCATGAGCCAGTATGCCAAGGTCCTCGGAGCAAGATGCAATGGGTTGATTGAATTTGGAAATTCGCTATTGGGTTCACTCAAATTCTTCAAAAAGAAAGTGGATTGATGGGCCATTTAGCACTTTTTCTTACAAAAAACTATGGGTGTACAACCTGAGATCAAATTGTACATCTAAAGAGTTTAATTGCTGCCATCGAAGGATTTGGGTTGGCGAATCTCTTATTGAAAAGGATTTCTGTGGAAGGAAATCTCTTATAGCCAGCGAAGATCAAAACCAATATTTGTAATCGGCCGGTTGATGTTAATTTGTTTTTCTTTTAGACCGACGTTAACGTTTTAGAACTTCTTATACATAAAATAACACAAGATATAATAATATATATTAAATCATAAAACTTGCTTATTTACGGGCTTATATTATATGAGCTTCAGGGAAGATATTTGGCATCCTTTTTGGGGCTTATTTCAGAAATGTTGAACTTCAAATGCAGGCAGACTCCAAGCACATCTACTTGGTCGATAACGTACGCAGAGAAACTGGGTCATCCAATCATGGCCTGAAACTAGCTCGAGACTGGTAATGGTGGAGGCTGATGGCCTCTTAATGATTGACAAGATTAGCGCCTACCAAATCAACTCGGTAGTTAGGTCCGCTTGCTCGGAAAAAAGAGACCGAGCCAAGATTCGGCCAGTTCTGACCGATCAAGAACTGTTGATCCGTTCCGAGATATCGACGTCGGAACAAAACGGAGTACAAAGAATTGATTCCCTTCTTGGATTCTTCCTTTGGCTCGTCATGTTCTTTTCCTCTCTGTCTCCTTTGATTTCAGTTTTTCGTCGCCGTGCTTTCGCTCACGGGTCACCTTGAAATCCCCCCAAACCACAAAAAGGAGAATCGATCGCCTACAACCCCTGGTACAATGACTTTTGGACACGGATTGTCCATCTTTTACAGAAGCTTTTTTCCTCTCGTAAATACGAACCTATCATGACTCATTATTGGAGTTTGACTCTCTGTTATAACGCAAACATTTAGCACAAGAGGAACCACAAACGTTCCACAAAGAAAACACGAGAAATACTTTTGTAGGGCTTTCGCGGTGAGTCCATGTGAGATTACAGATGGTGAGAGTGAATCTTTATTAAAATCAGTGATGCATAGATCTCACCCTTACAGCCCCGTTCCATACACGCAAAACTTTCATGGAACAAAAAAAAAAAAAAAGAGAACCACCATACTGCTTAGCTTTTCATTCATCGCTCATTGATATCCGGCAACGTGTGCTGCTAGACAAACTAAGTCGTAGCCATCAAGACCGATTCAGCAGAAGCATTTGGAAGACAAGTCTCTGCTCAATCCCCCAGTTAAAGTTCGATCCAGTAAGCTATATCTTGTAAACTCAGATGGTGGCAACCGGATTTGAGAACCAACTCAAGAATGGCTATTTGCCTAGATCACAGGTTAGAAGAACAAATCTAAAACGTAGCTGATAAAAGCTGGGGTCCTGTGCTCGTTTGGGCTTGACTCATTAACATAAAATTGGACCAACAGCCACAAAAGAATCAAACTATCAAAGTTCATGCAGAGCAATTGAATGAACATGTGATACATCTCTGTATGCAATTTATGACTGAAGCGCCAAAACTCACCTCAGGCGAGCAGTAATTGCAGCTCTATAGAGGCATATTTTCAAATTCTGGGAACCCATCGTTGATATTAGAAGCACCCAAACATCAAATGCAACAGGTTCTAGTGATTTTCTCATTCAATATATTTTACCATATGATACTTTGAAGGAACTAGAAACTGGGCAGCAACCCTGCTCACACGAACTAGAGAAAGCCAGGAAGCCCACAGAAAGAAATCCACGTTGACGAAGTCCCAGCAAAGAAAAGAATGCAAATAATACAACATTGGAATCACAAATTGAAATTTAAACAATACATAATCCTCCAAATATATCAGAAGGAAAGGTCCCATATATGACAGGCAAAGCTAAAACTAAAAGCATGGCTCATAACAAACAGGCCGCCGTCACCACGTGGTTTTCCAACAAAAGCAGGTCATTTAGCAATCCGTAAACAGCATTATCCCCTATCCCTGTTATTGTGGCTAACTAAATCTTCTCAGCAATTTCCCCCCCTTCTTTTTTACAATGCGTGCTTTTGATATTAATAAATCAGAATGAGGACAAATCAGAATGAGGACAATGGTCGTCCACGGCGTATGGAACTTGCAAGTAGGGCTGACAGATGTGTGTGTGTGTGTGTGTGTGTGTGAGAGAGAGAGAGAGAGAGGCAGGGAAGGAGAAAGCATGCTATTTTCGCCAATATAAGAAGTAGAGACAAGCATTTATATGACGCTAACCTATACTACCCTGTAACAGTAATCTACACTGCAATACCATGTCCCAAGAACAAGGTCTCAAGAGCTCAAGAAACATCTCACAGATATAGAAGGGAACCATGGTGACAAGATACCAAAGCCAAGCTCCAGCTATTAATGTTCGAGAAAGAAATCACAAAAAAAAAACCCCACCCGAAACAAGTTTTACAAAGCTCCACCTCAACTGAGCACGTAATGGCAGTGGAAGAAACCTGAAACCAGAAAAACAAATTCTTTTTATCATAGACCGATCAAAATGTGCATAACATAATAAAAATGACAAAACCGAGATGATTCTCATTAAAAAAAAGGAAAAAAATAACATTTTCAAGTTAAGAAAGTGAAGCAACCAGGGCGGGGTTTACTTACTTGGGTCAGAATTGATCAGCATTGCTGTTCCTCCAAAATCACAGGTACCGCCATTGTCCTTTGCCTTCTGCCAATAGCTATTGAAAGCGTAAGAGGCATGAGCAGCAACGGTGTTAGGATAGAAGCAACTGCCATGAGGCATGATGTCTTCACAATCTGCACCACCATCACCACAAGCATAGTCCATTGCCTCCTGCAGTGTGTCCTCGGGAACAGTAGGTTTTGCAACACACCACTGGCCATACTTCCTCGCAGGCTTGGGTTCCTTGTTGACAGGACCGCAAGGAGGAAGCCCGAAATCATCGGAGGGAGGGGCGGGAGCAGGAGAAGGCGGGTAGGTCGGGAAGTTTAAAGGATCTCCATTGTCTGGTGCAAATGTGAAAGAAAAAGCAGGTGGGCTGGCTGATGGAAGAGCAGGGGGAGATGGGTTCTTGACAACATTAGCTGGAACAGAGGCTCCAATATTTGGGTACAACGGTGAAGGAGTAACTTCTGCTATTGGTGATGGCCTCGCTGGAAGTGATTCTACTATCAGTTTCCTGCTTCTACTTCTACTCTCTTTCACCAAGTCTATTCCAAGAGAAAGACCCATGTATCTAAGGGCCGACCTATGAGCAGACAGAGAGAGGAAGGAAGATGGGTTCAGAAGATAGGATGAATTTGTGTTCTGCAGGAAGTTGAGCAGGGGCTTCAGGTGTGTATCAGCCAAAGCTTCCTTAAACTTAGAAGAAGGTGGGTGGTGGGGATATTCAAGGCAGGCAGTGGACACTATAGTAGAGACCCTGGTCTTCTTCTCTAAACCCCTTCTCCCCAGAGCAAAGTATAAGTTCTGAATAGCCGGAAGAATCAAGCCCCACTCCTCCTCATAGTTGGCATCACAAAGAAACCCACCACCAACAACCACATTTCTGGGTATCTTTCCATCAACAATATTATCCTTGACCCATTTGTCTGCCACTGAAATGCTGTGCGCAACCTCATGAACATCTTCCTCATTGACAAAAATGGAGGCAGTGTAGTCCGAATCCTTGTGACCACCAACTGCAGAGAGTTCATCAACATCATCAACAAAAGGAACACAAGAAATTACAGAGAGGGGGAAAGAGACAGAGAGAGAAAAACCTGTGAGCAGCAGCAAAGAAAGGGAGAAAAGAAATGCAGTCTTCGCCATCTTCGCCTTCAAGCCTTGCTCAAAAACCCTAAACCCCGGGTGAGTCCTCGGTGGAGTATTTGAACAGAAGGGAGGGGTTTAAGGCCTTGGGTGGCGTGTGAGTGTGCAAAGTGCTCATGAGAATGAAAGAATCAGCGTCAAGGTGGGAAGCGTGCTGTTGCAGAAGAACAGCAGTGGCAGGGTGCGGGCCCTGGCTTTCTGCATGGAGAAGGCCTACTTGTCAAAAAGGTTGAACAGAAGTTCCCTGGCTCCACTGTTCCCCGGGACATTGCATGCCAGATGGGCAATGAGACCGTCTAAATTTATAGGTTTACCCTCCTTTACTCCATCAGGTCCAGTCTAATTGCTACTACACCTAAAATTGTTCAAATAGGAATTCAGAAATCAATTTCCGAATTTCTGAACAGTACTGATGTGTTTAAATGGTCTAAAGATCGTTTCTTACTACCTAAGTATAAATAAAACGAATAAAAATGAACGATTTAAAATTTCTCAAGCTCTTTGTTCACATTATAAAAATTGATCTCAACCTAAGTTCTTGGTAAGCATTCATAATTTCAGCCATTTGATTGCATGAAGTTTTGCAGTTCCACAGCCGGGTGCAGAGCAGGGAGGGTGGCTCCAAAGAAGGCCAGGGGCCATTCTGGTGTTTCGCTCGGTTGGACCATGTCGACGTACGGAGGACAAATTTGGCCGCTCAAGACGCTTTGCAGAACAGGCAGAAATTACGTAGAGTTGGGTTACTGATGCCAATTTAAAAAATTTACCATAAATTAACCTTCGTTACCTGGTGACCGAAGTACATGTCCTTTTTCTGTCTCAAGACTCTATGAAAGGTTCCCGTTGAATGCAGGCCAGTTGCTGGTCCCGCCATGGCTGAGCTGAGCCGGAGCTTTGATGTTTAAATGATACATATTTCATTTCAGGACTGCCGTTTCACTTGTTTCTATGGGGTCATATAAACACTTTATTCAAAATTCAATTCTAACTTGTACAAATATGAATTCTTTCATTGCATGCAAAAGTGGGACAGAGTATGGTCGTCATGAATTCCATCCATCGGCATCGATGTTACCTCCTACACGGAATTTGGGGCAACACTTGTTGTATTTGCAGACGATCGGCACACCGTTGGCCGATATCCGGCAATATGCGGCCGAAACATTGGTGCCATATGCATGTTCTTGATTGCCATATAATTTTCATCTCCACTGATGCAGACATGTGAACTACTGCTGCTGAACTGTCCTTGAGTTGCCACGATATGAAATCTCAGAAAAGAAGGGTATCTTGAATTTTGCATATGCTACACAAAAGCAATTATGGACACAACTTCCATAGGCAGCATTGATTGCATATTCATTTGATGGTGTATATATACTATTCACTTCTTTTGAGATTTTATTTTTTGTTCCAGAGACAATCAGAGCAGCTTTCCCACTTTTATTTTTAAATTTTTACCTCATAAAAAACATTTCTAAACCGAGCAATCACTCCCTCACTTTCTTTCTTCACTGGAGAAGAGAATGCAAGATTAACCATACTAAAGGTCTTGTCGTATAGCAGTAATGTTGGGTAGTCTAGCACTTTCGGAAAGTTGTCCACTGCCCATATGCCAAAAGCCACCTCTAATTGATATTGTTGTACAATGATCGACTGAGAGCGTTCTTTTTACGTTACAACTTACTACGCGGGTCAATATATACAACAAGGTTACCGAGTAAAGTATTTTGCCATTACAAAACATCTTTCTTTTCTGTTTCTGTGGGGAAGGGAAGGCCTTTTTAGTCTCGAAAGCGATCGATACGTCAGATGGTTATTTCAAGGGTGAATGGCTCTTGATGGTGCTAGTGGGGAGAGAGACAGAGAGAGTTTCTGTTCAGAGGCCAAACCTTTTTCCCATGATTTTAAATTCAAAGCTCCGGTTGCTCAATTTTGTTTAAGAGTTTCTTTCTCGTACACTGTAAAGAGAAAAAGACACCGCAAGTTGATGCCACTCGTCTTGGAAAACATGATCGTTTAGGTGCTTTGTTCCGTTTCATGTAGATAAAAAGATGCTTACCATCATAAAAAGACAAAGCACCATTGATATCTCTTTCAATTTAACTGGTAATATGTGAATATTCCAGTGAAGATGGCTTTGTGTTTTGACAATTTCCAGTTAAAATGATAGTTTAATTTAGAAAAGCTCAAGAACAGAAATCCCTGATTTGAGATTACAGGGAAAACGCTTGGTCATGAATGAGTTTCTGAAAAAATAACATAATATTCTTGTTATCACTATTATTTTTGCTCATCGATGAAACAGCAAACAAGGCCAATCATTTACTGAATGCAGATAAGAAAAGAGCTTAGGAGCGTCTTACATTTTCGAAAGAGAAAATGCTCTGTTCTCCACAGAAACAAAGATAGGACAATACTGATGTGCCCTTTCCAAGAATCCAGAATCAGGTTTTTGCAGCTTGATGCTACTTAAATTATTCTTTTACAGTTTCCTTGTTGGCACACATGCATAATCTAAGCATGGCCTTAATCTGTTGTGTTTTGATAAGAGCGTCGGCCGCAGTCAGAACACAGAGAATGGAGCCCTGCTTGGAGTTCCATTAAAAATCACCTTTTTCTGTTTTCAAGGAAAGATTAATATATTAAATTAATGCTAAATGGGACAACCCAAGAAGCAAAAAACTAGAGAAAGCATCATTTATCAACAAAGATTCTAGGAAACAATGCATAACAAAGGAGAAAACCAAATAAACAACAGATGAGGAATGCAACCAAATACAATAACATATCACGAATGCAAACACGCAGTCCAAAAGTAGCCAACATTTCAATGTCATGTTCTTCGCACATGTGCATGGTCGATTCACCCCAATTCAATGTGTATACACGGGCATAGTTTCATAACTTCAATAATGCTTATATTTTAAGTTCTTTTTAATATATATATATATATATATCATAAAGCACGGGTATAAATATTTTTTAGTATTCGAGAAGACAAAAGAGAACCCATGGTCCAAATTGCACCTTGATTTTCTGGATTCAGGCTGTTATTGAACCGGGGAAAGGGCAACGTTCTGAGAAAGAGTAGGTGGTCCGATCCGGATCTTAATTATCTAACCACATTAGACATCGGATTCGCTCACATTCAGGGCAGGAGAAAAATATAATCACTAATTTATAATCGGTACGTCCTTTAAAAAGTGATTTGTATTTCCTGTTCCCATATAAAACATTGGATGTGACATTATTGGCATCCGTCCATAGCTATTGAATCCGCAGAAAAAACAAAATCATCTCTTAGCGTATGAACCCATATCAGGTACTAATAAAATAATAGTGTTTAATAGTAATGAATCGTTTTCACTTATTGTGGAGGATACGAGCCGGCAGAAGGGGTGTCCGTTGAGGTAGAATATGATAATTCCCGATACTGCTTTTATCCCTTTTCCTTTTGCTGGTTGGCATCTTTACTTTTTTACCTTACTTTTTCATTGGATACCCAATTAGAGAAGGCCAGCATGCTATGAAATGAGGCCTCAATTTTGGCCATATGTACCTCTTAGGTAACTGTTTATCTTACTATTCACCTGTTAAAGGCCAGACAGCAGGTATCTGAAATGCTGAAAAAAGTATATGTAGAAGAAAATGACATGAAACTTTTGCATTATATGTTGCTTTTCTTTAGTTTGGAGCGTAGCACATCCTGTCAAGAGCAGCAACTTGCTCATCTCAGTCTCCGGTTGGACAGGAGGTTTGTTGGGTGCCTATGGGGTGGACATGGATCAATTCCATCTTATGGCGGATTCAATAGGCTAGGGTAAAGGGTTTCGATCAGCTCAGGTCAGTGGCTGGTAGATGGCTGGTCGCTAGTTTGAATGGTGTAAGTGTTTGTTCCTTATTTTAATGGAGAGGAACCGATGCGCAAGTTGAAGAAAAACTCGGAGCTAATTAGAATTTGATGCAGCCTCTAGATCCCAGGGCCGAGGACGGAGAGACTTCGGCTCTAGTTCGGACAGTGGGTTTTTCTCTAAAAATGTCATCTTGAACTGAAAACAGACTTTCTAAAAGGAAGAATGCTCGTTTTTGCCACCAAGAGTTCTATGGAACTTTGATTAAGAATTCAATATCCATTCTCATCTCTTTTAGGATAATATGGCATGCAAACAAAACATCATCGGTTTGATTGCCATGGATGCCACACTTTTAAAATGCAAACGGTGGCACAATAGTCACCTAGGTCTCGAGGCAAACCATAAACCCCGGGGTAGGGGAGGCTTGGAATCACCCCGTTTGACAAAGATTCCAAACACGCTACCCTAAGTTGTACCTAACTTAACCAATAACCATGATCAATGACCAGGAAACACCCGGTTGGAGTAAGCGGGCTACACAAAGGTAGAAACCCCTAAGAAGATAAATGATTTATTTGAACGAAATATTATATAAATCATATTACTTGGTTTCTCTTATCATGTTGAAACAAGGTAATATAAGTTGGTAGATGAATTTGGGAAAGCCCCATTCTTTTTCACTTCAACCATCCAAATCTTTGAAGGTGCAAATGAATCCGTTTCTAATCTTCCGATGTCCTGAATTTCAAGTTTGGCCGGAATCAATCTTCAAAGGGAGGATCTGATCGCCTCCTTATTTAGGTGCTGACTGTGGTCTGTACAACAACAAATTTTTCTCCGGGAAAGGTGAGATAAATTGGGAGGCCCTCAAGTCGCCGGACGTTCAAAGTGGGATAAACTGAAAGTCCTTAGTTGTCGTATGAGCAACTCAGTTTTCCAGATAAATGGGTGCCTATCTCACCATCTGTAATGCCTTGAACGTCGGCTCTTCAGATCGTCAATCCTCACGTTATAAGAAGTTTCTCCATCATTCTTCTTCTCTGTACCTTCTCTTTTTCAGTTTTTGCTAATAGCAGTTGTTGGCAACTGAAAGTTCAGGTCAATTCGTTAGTTGGAGTCAGTTTTTTTTTTTCAAAGGTTAGAATCAGTTGTTGGCAACCGAAAAATTAAGTCCATAGAGAGCTGGAACAAATCTATTGCGTATTTAAAGTGGGGAATGTTAAGCCCACAGGATTTCTTGAACTGTCAGCTTGAACCAAAAGGTACTGTGTTTCTTTTTGGTAACCCTGGAATTCGAAGAATCTGAAATCCTTTGTTCCTTCGCCATTTCGGATGTCCGTTTGGACTTCGCTCCAATACGGTTCAGCGTTACGATCAAGTTGATCGCTGCGTGGAAGCAAGAGAAACGGATGAGCAGAATTATATCCACAGTAAGGAAAAGAGTCCTTTGCGTTGATCAACGCAAAGAAGACGACGCAAATCGGAAAACGATTCGCTGGGTTATGGGGTTCAGAAACGCCATTGCTGATTGAAAGCTGGAAGAAAGCAGTTCAACATCTCTATATCATCCAGAGGATCGTGCATCATAGATAAATGCGATCAAGCTTCAATTCCCTGGTTCGGTTCTTCAGAGCGCGCTGCTATGTCCAGAAGTTCTTAGCAGGCTTTTGCAGAATATGAAATCACCAGGAAAGCGACGGCTAACCAAAGATAATCCAACTCGCAGATGTTCCATACGGAGAAGATGACCTTGAGCCAAACCAAGTTTTTTTTTATAACCAGTAGCTAGCGGCCTGCTAGCTTGCGCCTCTCTAAGTAATTGTTCAAGTTTACTGTCATGATTGCTCTTTGTATACATTTCAGAGGAACAAAAGTTAACAATCTGCTCGAAAAAAAAAACCCCTTCGCTGCACTAGCATCAATGGTGGCAGCGATATGATATACCTAAGCCAGGGCATCAGCCTGGCCCGACATTCGAAACATAGGCCCGAACTCAGCTCGATAATTAAGACCCAAGAGCCTGGCTTGATAATTAAAAATATATATTTTTAATATAAAATAATATATAAATATAATTAATCGTAATAAAATATTATAATTATATATAAAAATTAATCAAATATGTATTAAAAATTATCAAGCTGAACCGAGCTTAATTGGGCCTACCCGGGCGGGCTCAATAACTTATCAAGTCAACAAAGTAACATTCTTTCAGGCTGGGCAGGGTACCCGACCCGACGCCCATATACCCCACTCAAAGTATAGGGTCTCGAGGAATTTCCTCGAATTAAGGACCTATTTTTTCACAAGTCTCTAACTACTCTATGTTTCTTAAAAGCAAATTAATTATATTTTGCAATTTTAAATCCGCCAACAAGAGTTTTAGTTGAAGTAAATGGAAGGTACGATGATCCACTTTATCTTTCTTAATATTTAACTTGCACAACGTCGGCCTTTGCCTTGCACTGTTCTAAAATTTTATACTGTGAACAAGAATATTTCACAAAAAAGTGAAGCAATTATATTCCCGTGCTTTGGGCTGTCGTTCCGTTGCTCTCCGTAAATTTTTTATTGAGTAATTTCAACTCACATCGCGCATATGTTAGAGCATTTGTCCCTCTGCATGAGCAGAAAAAGTAGAGAATTTCACCAGTTAAAAGCCAGACGGCACATATATAGTCAGTAAAAATACTGAAACTTAGCTTTTTTAACTTACATTAATAATTAATTCTATCTTATTAATAACATTGTGGTTATCAGCCTGAATCACTTGATACGGCAAACAAATTTGATTCGATGGTCGGTTCAAGGACGTCACGTGTTAACTATTTTTTAAAACAGTTTAAGATGTTTTTGGGCACTTAATAAATTTTTATATATTTTCATTTACCCCTTCAAATGCTAACATGTTTCTCAGCCTGCAGAATGCCAAGAAATAGTTCTTAATGAGGGCAATACAATGTAACTACATAGATGAATTGGGTTCCGCAACTCATTTACCAATTCTGAAAGGTATTAAGCCCGTACCTGGCCGTTATCCTGGCTTTGGAATACCCGAATATATCATTGCCACCCAATCCTCGGGAATTTAGGCCCTTCGACGATTCCCTCTCTTTCAATCGAGCGCGATCATTCCGCTAATGATACAGTTGTGGATGAAAATCAGACCGAAAGGATAGGACCAGAAAGGAACAAGATCAGACAGCCCTCCAACTCCAAAAATTGGACAAGCTTACTGAAAATAACTATTGTTCCGTGAGGTTCAGTACCACAAAATGTTCCAAAGTAGTTAGGGAAAACAATTTGTTCTGGGTTCCACTAAATACCGTTTGGCATGTCGGAGTCCCCATACATAATGGCAGCCAGCAACGGCTTAGGCTAGGCAAATACCAAATAAACTTCATAGCTCACAACCCTCCTTAGCTCTTGTTGCTACATGCGATTCCTCGTTAAAATAAAAGGCCTCGTCTTTAACATTTTTTAACTGTTGACGAAGCCATGAGCCTAAATTACTCATCAAGTACTGCAAATTGTGCAGCATTTAAATTTCAAATGTAGCATTTCCATCTACCATCTTTCCCACGAATTGTGTCCAAACATGTTCAGTAATAGAATACAATCCTAAGTGCCCCTGCTTGCTTGGTGCATTCACCTCACTTACATAAAGAGCTTCTTGATTTATTAAAATGCAGGGCCCAAGAGATTCTATGTGCAATTAGCTGACTAAATTAAATCTCTGTTTCTAGCTTTAAAATGCCCTACCTGGTTACAGGCTCCATGTTCGATCATATCTAAGCACTGAAAAGTAGCTTAAAATCAAGTTGGTTATTCCTGCTCAGGTATCATGAGTTACACAATTAACATATTTGACCAACATAGATCAAGCAATCAGAAAAATTAATAACATATTGCTGGTGAGGAGAATTAGTATGACACCAACATCTTGTATCCTACTTTTCGCAGGAGGGACTTCCACATCCATGACATCATGAAATCAATTGGCAATGCGGTATTCTGGCCTCCTTCTTGCAGCCCCATGTAGACAGTAGTCCAACCAGTTTTTGACACTCTGAGCTTTATGGGACTAAAGACATCCAGGACATCTATTAAAGCATTGAGAAAAGACAAAAAGGAAATACGAACCTGATGCCTTTACTTGGACTGAGCAGGTCACTAACACCTGTATATGGCATGAACTGTAAAACCATGCTATATGCCATTGTGTGTTTCAGAGGCTGATGCATCTGGAGGAACACCTTCTCTATTATCAGCAGTACTTTGAGCAATATTACTCTGAAATATTAAATAACACGTCCATATCAGAATCATGTCGCTGTTGTGCCGGCAAAGTTTTGGCAACTTGATGCAACTCAAGGTTGTGCATAAGGAGAAATAAGAATGGAAATATCCCAGACGGAGAACTATCCACAAGCAACTGCACTTGGCTTTTCACCATCAGTCGGTGATGGTTTATGTGCATAAGCAATAAATAGTATCACAAAAACATAAAATGACAGGCATCCTGCTGCTTCCTTCAACAAGAGCATGAGGGCAATGAACTTCTCTCTGTACAAGAGTTCATTCATAGACACGCTGGGTTTAAACAAAGAAAACACTTAGGGCGTGATCGAATGGTGGTGAACAACACCTGACTGTCTCATCCGTACACTCCCAATTCAACCCACCACGTTCTTTTCCCCAGAAGGCAGAGGAGAACGTCTTAGACAAACCACTTGTTCAAACATGCTACTACTCTGCCATACTGTCTATAAACGAAAGAAAAGCCATTTCATGCCCCAAGATCTTAGAAGAGAAGGCAGCCAAAACAAATAACTGAACGTGAACTTGTTATCTCTAAATATATGATCAATCAAGCCACCAGATAATTTCTTTCTGCTAAATTTTAAATAGTAACAGTACCTTTTCAGATGAATGCTCGGCTGGAACAAGTTCATGAAGTTTCCGCATAAGCATCTCTTCTTCTACCTTCAGAAGCAAGAACAAGATTTCAATAATCTCAGGAGCAATTAATATTAATAACACTAAAACAGGGAGATGAAAAAAAGTACACCTTATTCTAGAATTTTTATTTTTTTAAGAACCTGAAGTGTATGCAGATCATGTGACAATGAACGATATGCTTGCATGAGAATTTCCCTTTGCTTCTCTAGATGCCTGCATATAAGGATACCAGAAGCAGGTAAACCAGATTGGACTAAGCACATACCAACTTGAGATGTGAAGATCTCCCTAGTTAGAGTACTCACTTCAGCATATCGCCTGAATGCTTCCACTCCATCTACTGATTGATCCAAGGAAGGAACTAGGGATTTACCTTCAAGTATTTATCCATTTCATAAGATTAAAAAAGTCAAAGAAAATGTGGATCCATCAACGTACAGGAACAATAAGCAGCAGTCAGGTGAGACAAATGTATGGATGGAGACAAAAATCATGCATTCCAATAGCATCATGTGATTATGAAACACGGTAACCAAAAGTGTAAACCACTCACAATAACCAATACAAAACAAAAAACGACTTTTAAACAATTAAGGAGAACAAAGAGGTGACATGAAACAAGGACAGAGACTGAAGATCCTCTCTCCCTTGAAGAGGCAGGAAGAAACATAGCCAGGCCACTTCTATGTTAAGACATGACAATGCAATAAAGAAGCAAGGTTAAGGATCAAACCAAAATACAACAGCAGCAGACAATCAATTTCACTAATAACACAAAAAAATTAGGATGGCACATACAAGCAGCAATTCCGAAAACAAAGACAGAAAAGGGAAAAGCATTAGAAGACATACCAACAAGTTCTTTGCCCCCCCAAAAAAAACAGCAATAACCAATATATGTGGAAAAACAGATAGTTCCATAGTCACAAATAACGTCTGAGAGTTTTAAACGGCGAGGTTTTTCTTGAGTATAATACGGTGGGCTTGAAAAAAACAGGAAAAATGGTATTTAAAAAAAATTTAAAAATCCTAAAATTAGGAAAAAATAAAATAAATGAGAAACTAATAAGACAACAACAAAAGGAGAAATGCATAACAAACAAATTAGAAAATGAACACAAGCAGGCAAAAAAATGCATAAGTAACTATTAATTATTAACTATTAAGTATTTATTACCTACAAACCAGGAATAAAGAGAACATATTTAACTACAAATCAGAAATAAAGAGAACATAATACATACGTTACTAACCCGTCATGCAGAAATCAGAATCGAACTAATGCATAAGTAACATCAAGTTTATAGCCCTCATGGCTTTACAACACAATTTAAATCATTCTTAACAGCGATAGAGTTTCTACTTTTTAATGCACATGTGCAAATCGACTGAAACAAGAGGTATCAAGTACAAACTATAAAGTAGAAAACTAACAGACATATGCAAATCGACTGAAAACAAAAACTTGAAACTAATCGATTGAAAACAAAAAACTAGAAAGTAGAAACTTACTGACATAAACAAAAAGTAGAAACCAACAAACGTATTACTTACCTCAAAATGTCCAACGCACATATGCAAATGGACTGAAAAGCTAACGGAAATCCCACCTGAGCACGCGAGCGTGGTTGGATGTAGTTGTGGGAGGTCTGCACGGGGCCGGAAAATGCACCAGTCCGTCGGAGGTTTAATGTCGCTGCAACTCGACGCAAACAAAGAGACGCCTGTCTGATCCGCCGGTGAGTTTGAGGTCGGAAACCTCGCCGGAAATAGAAATCGCTTGGATTTAACGTTCCCCAAATCTGAAAACCCTAAACCCCAAAAGCTCGTCGCACCCCTTTGTCGAAATGTGTTTACTTCAAAATTTTACGTTTTATTCATTTTTACCCAAACTACCATTTAAAATTTTCCAAAATTACAATTTATGCCACTGCCCGAAATAAAAACCGTCTTTCAAGACGAAAAAAACGCGTTTTTTTCGTTTTTCCGTTGTTTTGAAAAGACGCGTTTTTTTCCCATTTTATTCTGCATTCATTTTTTTCTCATTTTTTTGGAAAATAAAAATCCCTGAGAGGTTGAAGCATAATGGTTGCTGTCTCTGGTTCTGGTATCATATAAGACAACTAGCAAGACGAGAGAGAGAAATTCTGAATCGCATAAACTAAAACAGAAATTCATATGAACTAGGCCTGGGCACCGGGCCGGGCCGCCATGGGTACCCGGTATCAGGCCCAATCTGGGCTTGGGCCCATGCCTTAAAATTTTCAATCGGGCGGCCCGGCCCAGCCCAGCCTGGCAGTATAACGGGCCGGGTCATCGATTCAGCCCGTTGGGACCCGTTCGGCCCGACACGGGTATGAGTTATGAATAAAATTTTTAGGAAAGCATTTGTTAGGGTTTCATAACTTTCGTTTGGTTGGAAAGAGAAAGAGAGCTGAGCCACCCCCACCATCGCTACACCGCCGCTGGTCCGCCACAGCCATCGTCGACATCCGGTCCACCACCCAGTTTCTTTGCCTCCTTCAATGGCTCAATTGCTCAAGCTGCTCAACCACAGCAATGCACGGCACTGCACTGCGAGGTGGGTTTCGTTTTTTTTCTTGCTAGGGTTTTGAAGAGATAAGTTCCTATCGTCTGAGAACGATCCACTGGAACCATGTTTAAATGAAAAGGAACAAGAGAAAGCATCTATATTACTGAACTTGTTCAATTTTTCTTTATTAAAATGAATTGAAAACTTTCCATAGTAAGTGCAGATAGTCGTGGGGCTCATTCTGATCAAGGTTTAGTTGTTTATTGTTTCAAATTTCAAGTCTCAAATGGCACACACTTAAACAGAAGCTTCTTATCTCTTAGTAAACATAGAATGCATGGAGTATATATATTAAGCAGTAAGCACATTTTGATGGTATGAAGCATGTCTTTCTTTTTTGATGTACATGGTTTTCATTGACATGATCAGCTTCAACAATCATGCTAAATCGATGGGCAGCTTGCATGAAATAAGTAGTCATCAATAGTGACCATGGTCCTTCTAATCAGTGACCTGTTTGTCCAGGACATGGTTTGTGAATCTAGTATGACATCTCTCTTCTGCACGTGCAGAAAGGTCCTTCAAGGACAGCTTGCTCTGCTATCAGACTCGAGATCCTTTTCCATAACTCCTTCATGGTTAAGGATGGTATGCATGATATGGATAATACAATTTCAAAAATTCGTAACAGTGTCAAATATGTAAGAGGATCACCAAAACGACTACATGCCTTCAAGCAATGTGTAAAGGCAATGGGTTTGGATGAGAAAAAAAGTTTAAACTATGATGTTCCTATTCGATGGAATTCTACATTCATAATGTTGAGAGATGCATTGTTATTCAATTCAAAGATATCTTTCAACATTTGGTAGCGTGTGATCCTAATTATGCATGTTTGCCTTTTGAGGATGAATGGTTTCATGTATCTGATCTATGTCAGTTCTTAAAGGTATTTTACAATGCAACGAATCTATTCTCTACCTCTAAGCAGGTAACATCTAATATTGTATTTGAAGAAATTTTTTCAATTTACCATCATTTGCATGTACATCGTGGAACATCAAATGAACATATAAGGGCATTGGTATGCAAAATGCAAGAAAAATTTGACAAATACTTCAAGAAATACTATATTCTCTTTGCAATTGTAATGGTGTTGGATCCTACGCTTAAGTTGTCTTACTTGAAGTATTTGCTTGATAATTTAGATAAAAGTGATGCACTGGTCAAAGATGAAGATATAGAGAGCATCCTTCATGAATTATATGTTGAGTACAAAAATATGTATGGTCATAATGACACGAGTAATATACAAAGGGGCAATGCATCCACTAGCACCATGATTGCAACAGAAAAATATAAAAATATCGCTAGATTTGGGTTCAAAGCATATGTCAGCTCTATATCGACTGTAGCGGTTCACACAGATCTAGACAAATATTTGAGTGATCCATTGAAAGAAATTGCACTTATTACAGATTTCAACATATTGTCTTGGTGAAAGACAAATGAAAACAAATATAAAATTATAGCAAAGATGGCTCGAGATATATTAGCTATTCATGTATCTACAGTTGCTTCAGAATTTGCATTCAGTATATCAGGAAGAATTCTTAATGATTCTCGATGCTCAACTACTCCTGAAAATGTAGAATCATTAATATGCACACAGAGTTAGATTCGTGATGCAAGCAACTTGTGTGAAATTTAAGTCAGTTCAAAGTTCAATTTAATTTATTTTACATATTAATATAGTAGTTGCTTAAATTAATATGTGTTACAGTTGTCAAGATGTAGAACACCATTCTGACGAGGAAAGTTAATCCAATGCATGATTATCATATAATTGAAGCAATTCTACCTTGTGAGTGGTCATTCTTAATCATTTAAAATTGACCTTTAAGTTTCTCTCTTTCTCTCTGTCAACTCACATGTATGCTTGTAGACAAGCACTGGGAATTCTTAATAACATTTACTTTTTCATGAGAAATTGCAGACTTGCAGATGGACATTTCTAGGCTGCTGATGGACTTTGAAGATTTTACTTTCATTTTTCAAACTCTGTTCATGGACCATTTAAATTCCAGTTTCTGCTTATTGGTTGCTCTCGAATATTACTTGTTTATTCTTCAGCTTGAACTATTGGTTCAATGTAGTTTTTTGTTCATCACTTAAAGGTATAGTTGATGCGCCTGTTCTTTAGTTTAATGCTACAACTAGTTTCTATTTCTCATGTGATCATAAATAACTCGCTCCCATTTTTCTTTTGCAAATTGTGTCATCTTGCAGGTTTCGTTGTTGTTGCTCGAGAGTCAATTTGTTCGGCGCTCAGCTGGAAGAATTTTTTTGGAGCTCTCTAGTTTTCTTCTGAAAAATGTAAGTTTATTGGATCTTTTGGTGACATTCTTTCTTTGGAGTGCTTTGTGTATCTCTTATTTCTGCCTATTCAGGAAGATTTATGGAAAGAACTCATGCATCTATTATGCCTCAGTTTAGAAACGACAGTTTTCTATGTTTATGTGCCAGATTCATCATTGCTAGCACCAGAGCCCAATATGGTTTTAGAGGTCATCATGTTGCTGCCTTGTTCAGATCAAGATTGGTGATATGTTATCAAATATGATATGCTCTATCCAAGTGATGTTGACGAGTTTAATGTAACTAGGGTGTTCAAGCAGCTTCATTGGTTGGTCTGAAGAGATATGTTTGTGAGGCCATCAGCAAGAAATCTAAGATCATATCAGTATCTACATGATTCCACAAATGTTTGCTTAGAAGTTGTAAAGTGGAACTTCTTCAAACTTTACGCATTATATTTAAATCTGTGGATGATAAATCTGGTGTGGATGTGAAATTCTACACGAATGCAGTGATTGCTTCTCTCTCAGTTGCAACATCAAATATACTTGATGGAATTAAGGCTTGTAAATATGATGAATCATCTATCTGCTTGTGCGTCTTTTTGCTTTTGCTCTTCTAAGTTTATGAACATACTCCCTCTAAATCTTAAGATATAGGTGGGGAATTTTGTTTTCTGCACATTGTTGCTTTGCAGCAACATTGTGTTCATTGCTTGTATTTTGAAGCTGTAAAAATTTTCTTAAGAGAAAAACCAGTTGGCTTGAAGTAGTCTAGAATTGTAGCCTAAACAAAACATCATGTGATCTTAATTCGACCCGACTGATCCGACCCGAATATCAAATATTGCAAAAGGGTCGAGCCTTGGGCTAGGAAGGAGAGGCTTGGTACCTGGCCCAGCCCGGCCCATTAATAAACGGGCCGGTCAGATCCGACTCGTTTTCTTAACGGTGGATCCAAACTGGGCCGAGCCGACCCGACCCGACCCGATGCCCAGGCCTAATATGAACTCCTGTATAGCACTAACCACCAACTGAAAAAGCATGAAAGAGGAGGCAACATATGATGGAGAGTTGGGAACTTAGAAGAGCAACCATTAGCCCTTCCATGGCACCTCCATAAATTCTTCAGGAGAAGGTAATAATAATGAAGAATGGAAAGAAGATAATTGCAATGAAATTGAAGAAGACCACCATTGAGCAACACTCGGATTGCAAGAGACAAGGTTTCAAGCCCTCTCGTTCGGTAGGGGAGGACATAGACCCTGAAGCCCTCTCTCTCAATTCCTGGCGACAGAAAAGAGGGAGAGGCCTTTGAGCCCTCTCTACCATGCTTGTCATCCTAGAAGAGAGGGCTCGAAGCCTTCTTTTCCATTGTCGGAGAGCGAGGGATAGGCCTATCTCGCTTTCCAGTGAAAAGAGAGAGATGGCTCAACTTGGGGATCATGTTGCAGCTCCTTGTGGCGAAAGAGAAAGAAAGAGAGGCTACCCGAGTCTAACTGATAGAGAGAAAGCACGGGCGTGCAGCCTGTGTGCGACATAGACGAACATAGACGCTGAGCGATGCGAGAGAGGCAGAGGGGAAAAGCAATGATCTCAAGTGGAGAACCATAGCACGCGAGATTGGAGATGAAAAACACGGGAACACAGAAGAGCACGCGGGAACGACACGTTCCTCGCGCTCTTTTGTCCGGTGTTTGTGCGTCTAGCTCAAACCAGAACGACGCGTTCCAAATAATGCACTGTTCTGGTCTTCCAGATACCAAATGGCCTCACTTTCCAATACATATCCCCACAAGTCTGATAACCACTCAGTGTGTAAGTATCGGGGTAAATTGGAACAAATCCCATAGACTAAAGGCTGAAATATTTTGCCTTCTTTCATGTTCCATGATTTCTGCTTTGGTGTGTCAAAACTGGTATTTGTGTTCTCTTTTTTGCAATATAGACATTTGATGTTATGGGAATTCAAAATGGAGATTGACTGTTTACCAGCCCCTATTTTATTCATTGTGCCAACTTCCTTAGTTCTCATCTTGTGTGAGAAACCTGGACGATGATACATGTCAACGCATATAGGCATGTACCAAACATTTTTAGAATGAGGAAGAAGATTGTTGGCTCTCGCATATGGCAGTTAGGCAGTTAAATATATTCAAACTTGAGTAAGTTTCCTTATCTTTTCAGTGACGTTTGGATGCTAGTTTAAAACCAGGTTTTAGAAGCCTCCAAAATCATGTCTGTAGTATGTTTAAACGTTGAAATCAAGGTTTAGTCTTCTAATTTTCACCAAAAACATGTTGCTCGAGGTTGGAGCCTCCTTTAATTTTGAAAGCAATTAAACAAAGCAAGTATACATCTCCAATGGGTATCACTATGAGGCACTACAAAATAGCCCTAAACCTTGAAAAGACAAAAGAAAGGAGGGAAAGAGAGGAGAGGGTGCTCATCTAAAAATATACACATCAAGTATACAAATGAAAGAACTGTGAAAAATAAAGGAAACTCGGTGAAATGTGGGAAGACAAAATCTAGTTCCTCAACAAAATCAATGGAATGGAACAATCATAATACTTATTGGTTTGGCTAAGGTGGCCAACTCTGCCCTACATTGAACCTGCCCTCTGAGTCCATTCGGGTGAGCGTGAGGACTAGTCTGAAACATAAAATGATTGTGCTACACAACATTCCTAACTTATGGAGATATGATAGGTGTATTGTTTTACTGCACTTGGAATAAGACCTGCTACAACTGTTAGGCCATTGTTGTATGCAAAAACCAAATGAACGTTCAAGTGAATTTCATCAAACCAGCTCGACGTGTTTGGATGAATATCCAACTAAGCTCAACCCATAAGAATGGCCCTATCTATACTAGACCAATCCCAAGGCAAAGATTGTTTGATATCTCGAAATGGTGTGACAAAATCAGGTTAAACCGACAACTGAAATGAAAAGAATTGGAGATTTACTTACAGTTCTTATGCCGGATGATGAGTTGGATTGGTGGGCATGTAGATCGCATGTCCCCAGCTTTGTTTTTTGACAAGTGTTATGCTCCAAATCAGATACAATAATAAACCGAGATCACACCCTACACAACCTTAGTCCCGAAAGGCAAAGGAAGCAATTTTGGCTCCCCCAACATCGCCTTTCTTGAACTAATAGAAAGGAAATAAAAAGACAGAAAAGTGAATACCATAGTTGGTTTAATTTCAAAAAGCAATTAAACAAAACAAGTATACATCCCCAAGAAGGTTGGTGCAACAATGGAACAAGAGCTTATAGGTGGTGAGTTTTTATTTTAAATTCTAATAACATCAACTCTCTATGCTGTAAATAGAGGAGCACCGATATGCAAGTTGAGGCATACTAAGACACCACAAAACAGTCCTAAATCTTAGAAAGATGAAAAGGAGGGAATGAGAGAGAGGGTACTCATCTGAAACTATACACATTAAGTATACAAATGACATAATTGTGAAAAAATGAACGAAACTAGGTGAAAATGTGGTAAGACATAAACTACTCCCTCAATAGAATTGAGGGATGAAACAATCAAAATACTTATTGGTCTCGCTAAGGTGACCAACTCCGCCCTACATTGAGCCTGCCCCCACTGAGTCCATTTGGGTGAGCATGAGGACTAATCCAAAACGTAAAATGATTGTGCGACCCAGCATTCCTAACTTTTCCTAACTTATGGGTACTTATTTATTGGTTTTTGTATGGAAAGTCTCGCTTATCAGCCCTCTCTAGATCCGATCCAACAATGTATCGAAACGAAACGACACGCCAATGAGACAGAAACGGGTTCACGGGGATTCGTTATAGCTTCTGGTTCCCGTCAGAAGCTTCGAGAAGGCGACCGCTCGAGCTCTCTCTCTTCTCTTCCCCCCCTTTATAGGGGCGCCACTCTCACCCTCCCCGCTTCGTCTCCATCACGTCCTCGTCGTTGTCGTTTGTGTGCATCGATCTCTCTGCCGATAATCCGTTGTATTTGCGCTCTCTTCCTGAATTCCTAGCCCTAGCTTATTCTTCTGGAAGATCCGTTTCCTGGTGTTGCGATTCCCATGGCGGACGAAGCCAAGGCCAAGGGGAACGCCGCTTTCTCCGCTGGGCGGTTCGACGACGCCGTCCAGCACTTCTCCGATGCGATTGCCCTTGCCCCGACGAACCATGTCCTTTATTCGAACCGTTCTGCAGCCTATGCCTCCCTCCACAGATACTCCGACGCGCTTGCAGACGCAAGGAAGACGGTCGAACTCAAGCCCGATTGGTCCAAAGGCTACAGCCGGCTCGGCGCTGCGCATGTCGGCCTCGGCTCCCTCGAAGAGGCCGTATCTGCTTATCGGAAGGGCCTTGACATTGATCCCAGCAACGAGGCTCTGAAGTCGGGACTGGCCGATGCGCAGTCGGCGCTCGCCAGCCGTAACCGGAGCCGAGGATCCGCCGGTGGGTCGCCGTTCGGAGATATCTTCCAGGGTCCAGAAGTGTGGGCGAAGCTCACTGCTGATCCAGCGACGCGCGCGTATCTGCAGCAGCCGGACTTCCTCAAGATGATGCAGGACGTGCAGAAGAATCCTAGCAATCTCAACTTGTACTTGCAGGATCCGCGGATGATGCAAGCCTTGGGCGTTTTACTCAACATAAAACTGAAGTCGGGGACGCCGGAGGAGATGGAGAAAGATGTGCCTTTAACGGCCACACCCAGTGACAGGGAAGAGAAGGAAGGGGCACAACCGAAGAAGGAGCCGGAGCCTGAGCCTGAGGCGGAGCCCATGGATGTGACCGAGGAGGAGAAGGAGGTGAAGGAGAGGAAAGCAGAGGCTCAGAGAGAGAAGGAGGCAGGCAATGCAGCTTATAAGAAGAAGGAATTTGAGAAGGCTGTCCAGCACTACACGAGGGCAATGGAACTTGATGACCAGGATATATCCTATCTGACTAATAGAGCTGCAGTTTACTTGGAAATGGGAAAGGTACTAAAGTGGAATTTCTGCTGCTTATATACTTTTTTTTTGGTGCAGCATCTTGCTAGTAGTGCAATTCGATAACTGTCAATTTCAACTTGTCGTCTGTTTGTTGTGTGCTCTTGGATCCATGGAGGTACGAGTGCCTGCTTCGTGCAATTATGATTTTACCTTGAGACTATCTCTGAGTACATCAGGTCTTTCCCGATGAGCTCGATGCTTGTGTTGCGTACAAATTCTTGGTAGTTTGTACTCCTTTATGAATCATTCAATGGATTTTAGTTGCTGGGTGGCATCTATTCATCAAATTACATGTTGCTTTTTACGGCTGTCGATCTTTTAAGGTTTGCCACCAGGGCTCTATAGTTATGAGTTGCTATACGCTCTTCCTGATAGAGCGCTACAAGCAGCCAACAGATGCTGTGATGGTCTGGGCATGTGTCATAGAAACATGAAATTGCATGGTTCATTGGGACTGTTTTCATGATGTTTTTACCTTCTCGTAGGTCTCGCACAATTAGTTTCGACGTTTTGGGTTTGGATGTCGAACGTTAGGAAGTCCTTTATAGATATATTTATGCCAGTCGTGCTTGTTGGTCGATGGCCACGTGGCAAGTACAATTGGGAATCATACTTTCCACACCAGTGTGCAAGTCGCGCAAGAGAGTTCTATCTTCAACGACATTGCATTAGATAGATTATGAATTTTACTTGACGTATATGCAATCTCAAACTTTCCGTGAGATTGAGATATTTCTATGGAGACAACACAGGTCCTAAATCGGTAATGGTGTGAAATTTGTATAAAATTTAACCAAAGCAACTTTGAAACCGTCCTCAAAAAAGAAAAAGCAATGATCACTAAATTTTTTGGTGCATGTGTTTCAAATGGAGCTTCAACTCCCTGTGGTTAAGTAAATCGATTGATGATTAGCTGAAACATTTTTCTTTAGGGGCAACACATAGCTTAGTTGTGCTTTTGATTTTAGTTCGAGGAAGTGTCAATGGATTTGGAGCTTAATCTACAAGGAGTACAAAAGTGAAGTAGCTCCTATGCACCGTGTCTTGCTTCTTTGTGTTTCCTCCTCGTGCTTAAACGGATACAGTCACCCATCTTTCTCATAATTCTCGGTCTAGTTTGTTTAGTTGTGTCCTTGTCGTTCTTTCTGGAAATACAAGTGCTACCCTTTTTCGTGTCGTGCTAGAAGGCTGACCTTTCATTTTTTCTGTTTCAGTATGATGAATGCATCAAAGACTGTGATAAGGCTGTCGAAAGAGGGAGAGAGCTTCACTCAGACTTTAAGATGATTGCGAGGGCACTAACCCGGAAAGGAACTGCCTTGGTGAAGCTTGCCAAATGCTCAAAAGATTTTGAACCAGCTATTGAAATTTTCCAGAAGGCATTGACGGAACATAGGAATCCAGATACCTTGAAGAAGCTTAATGATGCAGAAAAGGCAAAGAAAGATTTAGAGCAACAAGAATATTTTGATCCAAAACTGGCAGATGAAGAACGTGAGAAAGGTAAGTTGCTTTGATTTGAGGGAAGTGGAGTAAGATAGCAACTAACAAGTAATTGTTGCATGAATAAGATGTATTGTTCTGCTATCTTTTCATTATAAAAGGTTGTACTTCGATTTTATTTGGTTTTATTGGCTCTGTTCTGCTGCCCGCTTAAGTTGCATGAGAAAACCTTTTCTTTTCTTTTCGTGCTAACTGCAAGGCAGGAATATATCCTGTTATGCGCACGATGCACATAATATGTTCTGTTAGCTCGCCATTTCTAATTCCAACCAATGTTTTTTGCTGGTACCCTAGTCCATGGTCAAGTTTGAAAGTGACACAACTGGCAAGTTAGCTATTCCTTTCTTAATTGTAAATGATCATATTCGTATTATTTTCCTATAGCTTCATAAGCATTCTTGAATTACACATACACGCACACAACAAATAAAATAAAGCATGTGTAGTGGGCAAATATTACGTGTATAGCTTCACGGTGATTTTCATGTGACATCTAAACGACTGTTTCCCCCACTTCATGCATTTTTTTCTTTTTGTGTCTGTGTATGTGAGCATGTGTGTGTGTATCCACTATGCACTATCCACATCTAAACGACCGTTTCCCCCACTTCATGCATTTTTTTCTTTTTGTGTCTGCGTATGTGAGCATGTGTGTGAGTATCCACTATGCACTATCCACGCCTCTCTGATTAGTATGCGGGTGCTCCTGCACTTTGTTGGATGCATTAGCTCTGATGACTTTGATGCCTGAACACGTATATGTAGAAGATGATATGTTACAACCGTATGAGGCTCTGATTCAGATTTCGAAAATTCGGGCACTAAATTGCGTATCACATCCTTGAGCTGATCTGATCTTTTAAAGTGAACAGGTAACGAATACTTCAAGGAACAGAAGTATCCAGAAGCTGTGAAACATTACACGGAAGCCATTAAGAGGAACCCCTGTGACCCAAAGGTGAGTTATCTATACTAAAACAGCTGTTTCTTCTGAGCCAGTAGTTTCTGTATGTAAAGTCCTTTTGAATTACCAAAATTCCTGTTTGTTGTCATTATATCTTCCCGTAGAATTAGATCGTCAGGTTCTGAATTTTTATGTAAGTTGTTTTTTAGTAAAGTTGTTTTAAAATGTCTCTTTAAGCATCTCAGGATCATGAATTGTTGGGCTGGGGACATCATGAATTAATTAATTCTGTGGGGTATGCAGGTCTACAGCAATAGAGCTGCTTGCTACACCAAGCTGGGCGCATTGCCTGAAGGATTAAAGGATGCTGAGAAGTGCATTGAGCTCGACCCGTCATTCTCAAAGGGATACTCAAGAAAGGCTGCGATACAATTCTTTATGAAGGAGTATGACAAGGCACTGGAAACCTACCAAGAGGGTTTGAAACATGACAAGAACAATCAAGAGCTGCTGGATGGCGTCCGGCGGTACTAGAGCCTCTCTCTCTCTCTCCCTCGCTCGATCTCTCTCTCTTTGTTATTAACCCCAAAAAATTAATGCACTTGTTGAACCATTTAGGTGTGTTGAGCAGATCAACAAGACCAACAGGGGTGAGATAAGTGCTGAGGAGCTGAAGGAGAGACAGGTATGCTGTGAATATTGCCCTATCGACAGTCGCTGCTTTTAAAATTCTTGCTTCATACATCTGACTCTGAGTGCCATATTTCCAGGCAAAGGCGATGCAGGACCCTGAGATCCAAACTATCCTCTCGGACCCTATTATGAGACAGGTATTTGCATAAATGTGTTTGGCATTACGGATGCTTGTGTAAGGTTCTTTGATGTTGCGCCGTGGTTGCCCCACTTGATCTTATGGCGAAATATTGGTTGCACAGCGTTTAAAGTTATAGTTTCCAAAAAACCAGCATGCATCAGAAGTAGAATCGCCCATATTCTCCTGTCTCGGACTTTTTTCTAGCTTAAGTTTGATATCCATTTCCTGGTTTACTGGATAACAAAGCGCGATGAATAAATGTTTTGCAGGTACTACTTGATTTCCAGGAAAACCCGAAAGCAGCACAAGACCACCTCAAGAATCCCCAGGTGATGCACAAGATACAGAAGCTGGTGAGCGCTGGCATAATTCAAGTCAGATGATAAGGTCCGTGCAGAGAGGGCAGAATAGCCTCGTCATGAATTTGTCGCTGCTGTTCTTATCTATTTAAGTCAACCGTGTTCATGAACTGAAGTTTTGGAAAGCAATGTAATTTGTTTTGGCGTTCTACTCTTCCTTTTCTTGGGTTCCGTTATTGCATGTGGGAGAGGGGTCTGCGTGCGTCGTAACATTGTAATAAGCTTTAAATGCCACCTCATTTAAGATGTTAATCTGCCAAGTCGGTGGAACTTTAAGTGCCACCTGGGTAAGCAAGCAGCAGGTTCTCCACTTAGACTACAGTTTCATCTGATAGCAAATGAGAAGTCACAGACGTACCATAGGGCATTTCGGAAGTGTGGGAAAAGCCAGTCAATTTTTCCAGTTTCTGTAAAATGTTCTTCAGTTCTACCCTGTTTTTCTTTTTGCTATTTTGGTCTTGTGCTGTACGAAGGAAAGAAGTCGTCATGGAGTGTTGAAAGTGTTGACCCAACCTCTGCTTCGGTTGCTTATTATTTCATGGCCAGCCAAAACCAACGAAGACGTTATCAATAAGAGGAACCATCCCGGGCCGGAATGGCCCATCCACACCCTTCAAGTAACATGGCCTTGCACCGTTGTCTGCTTGCATTGACAGTGTGAAAGAACACTACTTTATCATGGCCAACTTCGACAAAGAAGCCAACTCAGCTACTTATGGACCCTCGGCCCGGGGTTGTAGTGAGTGCCCCAGTCGACCATCCCAGGAAATAGGAACGTTCTGGGTCTCAAGGCTGCGGTTCATATTAGCGCTCACACAAACTTGCCACGTTTGTGGTTTTTGTCGGCCTTGTGATGATGATACGCTGACAATGAAAGGAATTTATCTTAGTGGAATTTCGCGTCCTCTAGGTTAAATGAGGCCACTTGGATCACACGCTGTTTGTACTGATCAGGCTCACAATTCTCTCGTCTTTGAAGCTGGCTTGATCGAGCATTTGTGAGAGCAAGCTGACGATCTGCTGAGGTACTTAGAAAACAATAAACGAGTTGATGAAACAAAGGCATCATACACTAATTAATTTGACAACGAACCACAAGCATGGACTGCTGTCCCAAACTTGTCGGTCATGTGACAATTAACCACTTTATGTTCCATGTAAGTCCTCCTTTTAAAAGACAAATATTTCGCCAATCACAAAATGAGATACAAAATGTGAATGATGAACTGTTAAAAGCTTGTGTTATGTGCTTGCTTGAAAGACTGATGGCACCCAGATCATTTGAGGATGGAAGCAAGGTGACTGCCATCTGAACCATCAGAAAGTTTATCAAGAAGCTCTTTTCACTGACATGTTACCAATTAGTGTCAAGGTGGTCATTATGGTGTATAACTGCAGAACAACACCTGGAGAAAGAAAAACAGGTGATCCAATGATATGAGACTAACATACAATCATCAGAGAAACTTACTGATAAGCAGGCGTCCATTCTCAATCGCTTCAGGATTTGATGATACTGCTCCAAGACTACCACTGCGTATCTGTTCATTGCAAAACGATGGGCTTCAGTTGCTTGCTAACACACAAAACTGCAATATTTCAATGTAGATGAAAGAAAGATGCCCGAGCCCAGTATAGGAGGAAGTAATTTTTGATGAAGCCATACTGCATAAAATAAAGAGCCCATGTCTAATGAGCTACGACAGACAGACTAGCAGAAAGCATCATATCCAGTGGTCTAGGGAAAGTAAGTGGGTCTAGATTCCACGGCAAGTGCAAAGCTGAAGAAAAGGAGAGGAGGAAAGAGTAAAGCCTGCTCACCCTCAAAACCCCCAGAACACATGCACACACAGTCATGTCTGATATCATTGAGGCCATGCTCAACCAATATTTATCCCAGTGGAAACTTGTGCGTCACTGTGAGCATTAATCACCCATGAATCATGTTCTTCTTTGTCGGTCAGCATGGTCACATGCCATGACTGAGCTATATGTGGCTGAGGCTCCTATGGTTAGATTCATGTTTGTATGGGGAAATTTTGATAAGCTAATACAATGTCATTCCCAAGCACACCTGTCTGTCAATTAATTGAACGATCTTTTTACAAAGTCACCAATATCCAACTAGTATTACAACAAAGAGCAACTCCTTAAAACTTAAAAGCTTCACACCTCAAAATAATCTGGTGAATTAATTTATTGCAAGTGCAACAGCACCAGAATGGAAAGATCCTATGCACTCATGCGGATTATTTTTATTGATGCACAGGAAGAATAATGTCAAACCTTGACCAATGTCGAATAGGCCCTTTCAGGCAGGCACAACTGATCCATGGGTTTGTGATTACCTCTGAGCAAAGGGGCTTGAGTTCCAGAACTCCTACGTTTCTAACCATGAGAGAACTTGGCTTGGGCTATGAAAACCTATAAAATGATGTAAAACCAACCCGATTGGACTTACCAATATGTACCATATGCTGGAAGGACGGATAGCATCTTAATACTATGAGCGGATTCCTAATCTATATTTTCATAGGGCCAGCCAGATAAAACAGAAAGGAATAATTGAGGAGAGTGTTTGACGTTCCATTGCCTCTCCCTGTTCCCCCTTAGTTAACTCCGGATGGAAGGGATGTAGCTCTCTATTGGTTATCCTTCACCGAGTCATATGGGCAAAGGTGGGTGGCTAACTTTATTTGGCATCTACCCCTGACAGGGAAGGAGTTTCCTTATCTAATTTCCTTTTGGATCAGCATAAACAGGAAAAGCAACGTCAGGAATCAGTCGAGGTCATCTTTCCAAACTCTACTTGGAACTGATTATATGACAAACAGGACTGTGGTACCTTTCATCAGTAGTTAGGATACTGACTTCATGTAGGAGATAGTACTCATTCCCGGCTCAGTCTGCACATTCATTATGGAGTGATCACTTTCTCCAAAACTTCAAATCGGGCTCATTTCATCTCTTCAATCACTTGGCTTGGTGGAAAATGGGATCCGTTCTTTTCCCCCTGCCAATAAGATGAGACGAGATCACCACTTCTCTAATGGGCTTCCATCCATTCTAAGATAAGAGACGTTGCACATCAAAGCCTTGGTTCTTGCCTTAACATATCTTTGCCAGCCTACCTATCCCAAATTATGGAGCCAAGATCTGTGTCCCACACTAAGCAGTTTACGTGGTTGTTCTTTTCAGCTAAATACATACAAAATTTGAATCACACATTTATAATACAGATTCCGGAGTTGTCATAAAATAAGAGAATACTGTTGTGGGGAAAACACCAATAAACAGCTAAAGAGCCTTAGGAGGATGTTTGAAATCAATACATAGTTGTAAAAGTTATATCACAAGGATTCGGCGGAAGAGACAGAAATAAGGCCATTTTAATTCAATTTCCAGAAGGATTTCTATATAAGGATATACAGTGGGAGTCAAACTGGAGCATCCCTGTCGAACAAGAATCAAACACACAAATAGTGAACTCGTTCTACTTCTAAGTCCTAACAAAGAGTGTCCTAGAAAAATAACCATTTAATTGAGCAATATAACACCTGCAGAACACTCTAGCACATTAGTGTCAAGTTTGTTTGCAATAGTTCTTAAAGATTCATCATCTTTATCGAGCCACTACAGGTAAATTTTTAATTATTACCACGCATAGATATACAATCAGGTGACTAAATGGGCCAATGCAAAACTTCATATGGGCATGCACTGTGATAATCAGACAGAAGAACAAGTTTAACAAATAAATAAACAAAAATATTTTTACTTAGAAAACAGTCAATGATTTTACCTGCAACAGAAGGTTGCTTGTAATAATTTGTGCAAGAGACAGAATTGCAGCAACAGATGCTACAACAGTATAGGATCTTAGTAGGTTTTTGCTGTTACATCTTCGACCTTCCAATAAGTGAAAACACACCAATTAGCAAAAGTTGATAAAAGTTAAAACCGACACAGCAAGCATAGATTTCAAGCTATGATGCCAATGTTGTAACTTCCATATATAGTCATCCCTTGGCTAATACCTGATTCTCCAATAGCAAGACAAATGAAACCAGCTAAAACAGAAAACACAGCAAGTTGGCCAGGACCCCTTTGTTGCAGGAACAAAAGCAAGAGCCATAGGACACCTATCACTTGGATGGCTGCCTGCAATGGGAAATAACAAATTAAATCAGTTCTGGTCCTCAATATACAATGAAATATCATTTACCTACCAATAATTAAGATCAGAAGCCATGGTATACGGTATTGGGATTGCAGAGAGGACCTTTTCAAATTTTCTTCCTTGCTTTATGTGTTTCATCAATCAAATTTCGATTTTGTCAATGCCAATCCTTTAGATAGTGCTAGACACAATAGATCGGTTGCAATTTATTCCAATCTTGACATGTAATTAAACCATACTATCCAACCTGTCAAATAGGCATGTTGGAACCCCAAAATACGTCTTCAATAAGCGCTTTATCTCACCAACATTTGTCTATCACTCTTAGCCAACTCTATAGTTGACACATCAGAATAGTCCACAGATCCAACTACATCCTAGCAGTTCAAATCAATATTGGCATTATCCATCTTGGATATACAAGACGATACTGACAACAGAGGTTTAAAGTTTACAGTATGCTGACAAATTCATGGTTATGAATGCTCTCATGATACTGTTGCTATGTTTTGCCACATTCACGGCTTGGACTCTTAGGTGCAGATGCAGTTTGCAGACTCGAGGGAAATACCAACTTCCGAAAAAGTAATGCAGTAAAAGGGTCCAAAATTTTGAGGTTCAATTCCTTCCCGTGCACAAGGAAACTTCTACATTTTTGCATGTTGACAACAAATGAAAAAGTTAGTGCCCGTGTAACTATATCCAAGAAGTACAGCCCCAAATTTGGAGAATCCCCTTGATAAAGTTTGAGAATAGAGAATCCCCGAGCTCAATCAAATCGAACCATCGAAGAAACACCAAAGACAGACCCGACAAACAACAAAAGCGAAAAAAAAAATCATCACATTATATTAGAGAAAACATTTTTTCGAAACAGATCAAATCCACCTAAAGCAGATACAAGATATCAAACTTGCATATGGGCTCACCTGTGCAAGTAGCAGCTTGCAAAGGCGACCTTTTCCTTGTGCTACCTTCGTATATCCTGAATAACCATCCACACTTTCTTGTTACGAAGCTACCACCATAATAATTTTTCCTCTTCTTTTCGCATTTGTTATGTGATTATGAAATCCCAAAGACACTGCAAGGGAAGAAGGAAGGAGAGAGAGATGGTGGGTTCTTACTCGAATCGACGACCATTCGATAGGAAAAATCCGAGCCGTCCGTCCCCGAAGGTCTCGCACTGGGTGGTGGCTGCCTTCTGCTCATATCTCTCTCTCTCTCTCTCTCTCTCGCGCGCGCGCGCGGGGGGCAGGGGAAGGCCATGGCTATATACATAACAGCCACGGGCAATTAAGCCCCCGCTGACCAACCAGACCCCGGAGGCCTTGACCCAACTTCTGTTCAAATTGGATGTCCTGTATACAAATGGAATATAGAAAAAAAAAAACATCTAATTAAGAAATTGAATCAAACTTGGATGGAGGAAACTCCATCAAATTAAATTCAAAATTGGAATTATTTTTAAATAGATATATGATCGGATAAGAAGCATCAAGATAGCCAGTTAGTTTTTCAAATATAAAGTACTTATACATTTTGAACATTAGTTCTTAATATATCATAAGATTTGGTTATGGTATAGACAATTTTTCACTTTTATTTAAATATGAATATTTGAAGATCCAATAAAGTAGATGTGGTAAATGGTACACTCACTTCAAATTTGATCATTATTTTGGAAGACCTAATTGTTATATTGTTTGTATGTGCACTAGCAACAGATAAGCCAATAATGCTAGGTAAAAAGCCGAAGTCCAACGAGGAGAGAGATAAGCAAATGCTAAGAAGTAGAGGTGCATAGAAGGTTATAGTTGATTGCCTTAGACCTAACATACGAGGCTGATTTTATATTCAAGATCATGAGTAAATTTGAATTATGGGGAATTGGCAAGAGAATTTCACTTTCATATATATATATATATATAATGAAAATGTTGTGGATGATTAAGAGATAAAAATTCATCGTAAAATGACCGCTAAAATTGTAGTAAATAATTATGGGGTTATATAAAATGTTGCTAATAACAACATAAAGCCGGCAACATGAAGCATACCACATGATGGAACGGTCCAATATCTTGTATATAAAATATATAGACGAAAAAGAGCCCTTTCAAAAATTTCCGGGAGAGCCATAATTTGATTTCCCGCGGCGGTCGTCCCCTCCGGGCGATCCATCACTCAGGGGAAAGCCTCGTTCTCCTTTTTCGTAGGCGAAAAAATTCAGAAAATGAAGTCTCCTGAAAAATCGAGGCACGACAAACAAAAGAAGAAGAGGAAGGACTCCGCTCATCCTCTTCCGCTCATCGGCATCGACCCGTCCTCGAATCTGTTGCCCTCGCGGCACGAGTTCTTCCAGGTGCTCGCTGTCGCCGCCATTGCCGTGATCGTCGCCTTCTCCTGCAATCTCGCCACCAAGAAACTTCTTCTACACCGGAGCAAGCCCTTATGCGATAACGGCGAATTTTCGGGTAAGTATTTGTAGCATTCTTGATCCTTTGCTGGTTTTGCCTTGCGTTCCTTGCCTTTTGAAATCTTGAAGCGCAAGAACTAAGCCGATTTTGACCTGTGATTGGTATGTTGTTTTAGGGTTATGAATTATTGGTGTCTTTTTTTGTTTGGGGAGAAAAAAGGATTCCCTATTCGCATTTCTTACTACTATTATTTGTCGGATATCGATCGGACTGACCTCTCCGACTGGAGCCGGCAATAGCTGTCTTTCGATTTTGATCTAATTTGATAGTTGGATTGTCTGTTTGGGCCCCTCAGCAGTGAAAACTGGTTGGACTTTCATACTCACGTTAAAGTCTGTATGCGAACTTGTCCCTATATGTCTAGTGAAAGATCATTTTCTCCGCGAAATGTTGCTTTCGTCGCCGATCAGTTTTGTTTTTGTAGTTGCTTAATTTACTGCAGACTTAGTGTCAGTGAGTTTCAACTAGCTCAAATTATTCATCTCCTTTTTTGAACTAAGTCTGTGTGAGTTTCAACTAGCTCAACTTATTCATCTGCTTTTTTGAACCGCCTCAAGCTGTATGTCTGATAATATTTTTGTCACAGGTTTATGTGAGCCTTGTCCAACTAATGCGGTGTGTTCTGAAGGCAAGTGGCAGTGTGTGCACGGATATATGAAGCATGGGAGATTATGTATAGAAGATGGAGAGATTAATCAAGCAGCTAGGAAACTTGTGTGTGAGAGGCAATCTTTCTTTGCAAGCTGTTAAGAAATTGGAATTCTCTGGGTATTTGGAAGTAATTCATTTTTTTTAATTACATATCATCTGAATGCAGTCAGACTGGATTCTACTTCATATCTGCAGATCTAGTGCACGGTTTATGTGCACAGGAGCTGGGAAAGTCTGGGTATGTTTTCACATTGATTTGATTTCATGAATTTGCACATTTGCCTCCTAGGACACTTGTGTGGATGCATGTATATATGCTTATCTGCTTGTGTTTGCATTTCATTTTACATGCATAACTGTTTGTACGCTTTTGAGGCGATTGTGCATTTATATGTTCTCGGTTTCAGTTTAAGGAAGAAGAAATATTAAACATCATGGATGGATACAAGTTGCCTGAATTTAGTTCAGACAGCAATTCTCACGTGCTTGTAAAGACAAAGGCAATGGAATCACTGCTTGTTGTACTGGAGACGAGGAAAGGCTATGATGGGTGGGGTGAATTCTTTGTTGCTTATAACTTTTATCTTGCCTGTTTGTGCAGTTTTTTCCTCAACTTGAATACTTTTGTTGGGATTTTTGAGTAGGACTAAGGAGGTTAAGTGCCCAGATGCACTTGCGGAGAAGCACAAATCTGTTACTTGCCTTGTCCATGAGTGGGTCCTCAAGCATGTTTTGTTTTTGGTGGCCACAATCCCCATGGTGTGCTTTGCCCTGATTTTTTTCCCCCAAATTTACCTTGATTTTTTCAATTATTAACGCTTCCTGCAACTGACAAATTACAGACAATTGCTTTGATAAGGATCTGCTGGAGAATTCATCAAAGCAGAAAACTCTCCACAAGGGCTGAACAACTTTATACACAGGTAGGTGTTAGTTGGGTATGGAATTGTTTTTGATAGGTGAGTACAAAGTACATAATTATCCACTATGCTTATGATGTGTTATTCTGTTTACTATAAATTATTCAGTTTGATATTGTTTCACAAAGCTGGAGCAAATATAGGGCAAATGTACTTTATGTTGTTATTACCAAGTTCCATCCAACTTGAGGTATCATTTATCAATTTGATCATGCCTATTGAGTATTGGCATATAGCTAGGGCTTGGTTGCTAAAGAGTCGAGTTCACTATGACTTTGTCTTAGAACCCTCTTGTTTTTTTTTTCTCTGTTCAAGTCCAACCTGATTCTTTTGGTACCAGAAAGGTTGACATATACCCCATCCCATCATATCCTTCAACTGTATTCTCCTGGTTTTTTGTTTGGCATGGTCTAGATTACTGCAATGTAAGTAGCCTTACTTATTTCATTAACGATCTCTCCATAGCTTCCATACATTTAGGATACTCATGAAGCTCTTGGAATTACCAGTTCTCCATGGGAGATCTGGGGTAGGAGGGGTGTGCAGATGAAAATATGCAGAAGTATAAAAATTTTTAAGAAGGTAGACGCAAAATCAATGGAAGAATGGTGCTTTTCTTAGTTTAGGTGTGAAGATAGTGAAAGTGAACTCTTTTAACATAGAAAAGCTAAGCAAAAAGTATACTCATTAGTGGTTACTCAAATATTGAAAAAACTTAAAAACCTGAAATTATTGGTATTTTATATCAGCTGAAAGGATCAGCAGAATATTTTGGAAAAATCTCAATCCTTTTGTGAGTTTCCAAGGAAAAGGAAATTGTCATATTTTGTAAGCATATCTTTTCTATTTTTTCATGTTTCTCTTATAATTTAAAAACATTTACGTTTTTTTCTTGAAACTTTTTATGGAAACATTCTGAAAACCATATAATTTAATAATGTTTGTCTTATTCTTTTTATTCTTCAATTCTAAAACATCCAATATTTTCCCATTAACTAAAAAAAATTGCCACAAATATTGTTCTCGGGTTTTTAACAGCGAGATTTTTCTTGGGTTTTTAATTGCAAAGTTGTATTTTTCAGGTAAATCTTGGGAAAAACTCGGAAAATTTTTAAAAATAAAAAAATTAGGTATAAATGAAATAAATGAGAAACTAACAGTAACAGGAAAACATAAATAAAACTATACAACAGTGATAAAAGGAACGTTTTAATGATGTAATTTTGTTTAAGTTTATATTTGAATCCATTATAATATCAATGCTAAAAAATAGAAAATTGAAAAAATCACAAAAACGCGATAAAAAAATTTCCCTGATTTTTTCAAAATACAGCAATTTTTTCCTGTTTTTTTCGGGTTTCTTATTTTTGGCATTAATGTCATGATATTTTCGATATCAGTGACACTGAAAAAAACAACTGCTGAAAAGAAGCCTCATAGGAAACCCTTGATAACAGTTTTCCTAGAACAATAGTAATTCTTATGCCAAAAGGTTCAAGGTTATCCATTTTGGCAATTGAAGATTTGCCTCAACAGCAACTGATTTGTATATAGAGTCTATTGTGTAATTCACTTAAATGCAGCTTGTGTCATGATATACAACGTGGTAAGTGTAATTTGTCACTACATGATTGTGTTTTTCGTACTTTGGAGGCCCAGATTGTACCGTCACATTATTATACTATATCTTGCATGTCTGAATTTATGGCATTTCTATTTTCTACATGTTCTTTGTGGTGTTACATCAGAAAAACGAAGGGAAGATCTTTATGTGTTTTTAACTCGGCTAGGGAAACCTGCTTTATCAGAAATATAAGGTTCTGTAGTAATTTATCAGGTGTGTGAAGTGCTCGAGGAAGCTGCCCTGATGGCGAAGGATACGGGTACAGAAGGTGATTCTTGGGTGGTAGCATCTCGATTACGAGATCATCTGCTCTCTCCAAAAGAAAGGACAAACAGTGCTTTGTGGAAAAAGGTATTTCATTTCTTAAATAACAAATATTCTTGCATCTCCTCTTCAAGAGTACAATGTTGTAAATTTTCTGCAATTAGTGTGTATATATGAATTCCCAGTGGAGGGAGGTCAGTCAGGGTTTGTTGGGATTAGTGATGCGTATTAGTTGATTGTTCTTTATGGGCGCAAACTGTCGTTACTTGCTATGCCTTCGCTCTGAGAAACAAGTGCGTGCTCAAATTTTGCCTTAAAAATTTCAGACTTCTGGTCATTTTCCTGGTTGAATGCATGTTACATGTGAACACTTGGATTCATGTAATCAAAGTTCAATGCACATTATAATTCTTTATAAGGCCCATTTAGTACCATGAGGCCTCTTATGGCCTTGCTATCACATTGTACATTTCTGAGATCAAGTATGTCATGGGGTAAAAAAGTGTATTTTCCATGTAGGTTGAAGCATTGGTTCAAGAAGATTCTCGTTTAGACCAGTACCAAAAGTTGATAAAGGGTGAACCAAAAATTGTCTGGGAATGGCAAGGTATGATCCAGTCTCAATGCCAGGTTGTTTGTATTACTGTGAATGAGCATGATTAGTCTCAAAAAAATTTGTGAACAACTGTTTCTATCGGAACTTGCTGAACTCATGCCCTAAAACCTTGCAAACATAATATATATTACAAAACTTCCTTAAATTTCTTTTTCTGTGGTTCAATCCCCATTTTGTTGGAATTTCAAATTATTACGATGATCACAAAGCAACTGTTTTCTCATCAACTATTTGGATATGACAGTCAATTGGCATTGAACCTTCTCTCTGAAGATAAAGTTTCTATACATCTGTGGCTTCTTTCCTTGTTACTTGGTTGGTAGCAATCATAATTCATAACCACTCAAGGAGACCCAGAAAGTTTGTCTTGTAATAGATTCATTGTGTTTACATTAGAAATAATACCCTTGGTGGAGGAAGAAAAAGAAAAAAAGAAAAAAATTTGTCTGTTATGATTTCTATTCTGAAAATTTATTGAACTGCATTTTTAATTCTTTTTTTCCCTCATGAGAAATTGTTGAAGTACAGTCATGCTTCTTAAACTGAAAATCGCAGTGTTCCCACAAAACTTGTACTTGAATGTATTACCACGGTTTAGAATTTCTTCTAAGTTGCTTTACAGGTTACTATAATGTTCTGTTAATTGTTGGTTTCAGTTTCAGTCTCTATTGTGAATTGGCTATCCTGGAAAATTGGCTAGGTGTTAAATGAAGGGAGAAAGATCACCTTATGGCATATGTAGATACATAGAGGCTTTTTGGAAATTGACTAATAATCTGTTTACGGCCAACTTAGGAAAATTAGGCACTTTATTTCCCAGATTCTTGGTGCTGATTTTTCTTGATTTATTGAAAAATGTATAAAATACTTCTTCTTCCGTGCTTGTAGTTGAGGGTTCCCTCCGTTCGAATAAAGTGAAGGGCAAATCGAGCAAGATGAAGGCCGATGAGCACATAGTTGAGTCTTCTCAACATGTCCGAAGGAAACTACAGCTATGTGAACCAGATTGCTGATATATTAATTGCACTTTTCTTTTCCCTTTCTTTGTAAAGGTCATTCCTCACAGTATCTGTAATATTTGTTCTTTACGTTGAGGAGAGAAGCCATCAAGTTCTTTTCGATGTGTTGGACAGGGTAACTCAGGAACTGTGTATTTACTTATCCTCCCTTGTTTTGGTTCTCTCAATGTAAAACTCTACCTCTTTCTTACCAGGAAAACTTTTTCTTATTCAACAAACGCCCCATTATCGAAAAAGGACAGTTTCAATATATATACATATATTCTTCGTTCTTTTCTGCTCTTTTTTTTTTTTAATTTTCTTCTCAACTTTTGTCTTCCTATTTTCCATTTTTTTTTTGTTTCTCTATGTTCTTTTTCAAACTCTACTTCCTTCTCCAGCTTCTCTTCCTTGCCTCGTGACGGTAACTAAAACTGCCTTCACTCGACTGGCTCATACAGCTCGTAATGTTCAGTTAATTCGAAAGGAATGAGTACATAAAATGCACAGTTTGGAACATAAAAGCTTAAGAAAAGCTTCTTTATAACCGAGAAAATGAAGCAACCTAATGCGTTGAAGCTTCCAAAAGGCCCTTTCCATCAGCTTTATCGGATCCCAACTAAAAAGTACGTGCTATGTTTCGAAACTGGTCGACCTTGTCCGACGTCCATCACTTTTTGGCTTCCATTTTCCGGAAAAGTTTTTGGCTTTCATTTTCGATTTCTTCATAGTTGAAACATCACATTTATCTATTACCTTGAGGGGTACTCCAAATCGAGTTCTTATTGTTGCAGCCACATATGTTCCTATGCTAAACAGAGCTAGGATTGTTTTTTACAAGGTGTGCTTAGGCTTTTGGCTGTTTTCGTTCTGATGGAGGAAATAGGAGTTTGATAACAGGACTGATGCTGAGAGATTAGACAAAAGCTTCAACAGGAAAGTTAAATCATAAAGGAGAAAGTGGGATATTACTTTGCCAAGAAAGTGGAGTTGCAGAGAGAATTATGAATGCTGGACCCCATAAAAAATGGTGCTTTTGATGTATGTTTCACTCAGCAATGAAAATCATTGTCCTTTGGCAAAACAAATTTTTTTTTTTGGCAAAATGAAGCAAAAAAGGCTCCAAGCTCTACCTTATAGATTTAAGGTGTGAGATGGGCTAGTGATTGAGAGAGCCCATTAATCCCACTGAAATTTGGTCACCAAATTCTGATCCAACTCTGAGGTAGGCGTGCATCTGATCGTAGAAGGATGCTGAAACTGATTATATTAAATACAAATCTAACTGTGTATGGCTTTTATTGCTATAAGTTTCAGAATTTCTCGGCTTCTGTCTGCCACCAAATCCAAATCCAGGTCCAAAAACAAAACAACCTGTTTGGATGCAAGGGAAAAGAAATGAAATGAAGAGAAAGGAAATAAAAAGTCGATGTAAATCCAATCGGTTCAAAATTCGAGAGATTGGGATGAAAAAAAATGCTGTATGACTCACATTCCCTTGCATTTCCTTTCCATCCATTTCTTATCCTTCCTTTCCTTTCGTCCAAACAAGACGCTAGTTATTGATATGCCAGTGAGTCTTTTATTAATTTAAAACATATCGGATTCAGGTATAGGTTAAAACTCATATTTAAATTACTTGAAACCAAACCCAAGTTCAAGCAAGTCAAATATAAAAACCTGACATTTGAGAAGAGCAAGTGTAATGATCAGATCCTTCTCCCCAGAAAATGAGTTTGCTCATTGATGATTATTTGATAAGGGAAACAATTGGTGGAAATTAGACTGGTTTAAAGTTTAAACTGCCACTCGGTCACCGTCTGATGCCTTGTAACATGACGAGGCAGGCGACGTGACATATTGTGATACATGACATTTTCTGTTTTACATTTGAGTGCTAGCTTTTTCCCCGTGCCTTTGGAACATAGCCTTGAAAAGATATAGCATAGACTAAACTAGAAGCACCTTCGAATAAGTATAATCAGAATAATATGATGACTATGCGCAGAAACTTGAGGGAGAAGGAAAGAGCAAAATATTTGTTTAAGACGACCCCAAGTTGTTTCAATTCAATGCTCATATTGCCTTCGATATATGCAAACCGAATTCTTCTTAACAAATATAATATGACTTTGACAAACCTTGAATTACCCAATAAAGAATACACATTTTAAAGCAATATTCGAGAAGGACATCTTCTCCAGAGAAGATGACAGCATCCATTTGGAAGAAGGTCCACATTTGGGTGGAAACTTTTTTAATCTAAAGAGGTTTGGGCACAGTCAAGTTTCGTCAACCTTGTGAATGAGACAAGTCCTCTCCGGCCAGCTAGCTTTATCCCCGTGCCTTTGGAACATAGCCTTGAAAAGATATAATATAGACTAAACTAGAAGCACCATCCAATAAATATAATCAGAATAATATGATAACTATGGCGCAGAAACTTGAGGGAGAAGGAAAGAGCAAAATATTTATTTAAGACGACCTCTAGTTGTTTCAATTCAATCCTCATATTGCCTTTGATATATGCAAACCGAATTCTTCTTAACAAATATAATATGATGAGAAATCGGCCATCGAAGATCACCAATTTTGGTTTTTATGACAAACTTTGAACTACCCAATAAAGAAATGCACATTTTAAAGCAATATTTGAGAAAGACATCGCTTCCAGCAAAAATGGCAGCATCTATTTGGAAGAAGGTCCACATTTGGGTGGAAACTTTTTAATCTAAAGAGGTTTGGGCACGGTCAGGTTTCGTCAACCTCATCAATCAGACAAGTCCTCTCCGGCCAGCCGTCGGTGGGCAGTGGGCGCCGCTTTCTTTTTCATTGTGGCCATCGAAGAAACCAAGAAAAAATGGCGGTCCCTCTGAGGTGGAGTTCCACTTCCACTGGGTGAAGTGATTCTACGTCGCTGGCACACGTTTTATGGAGGCGCATATTGATAACGTAAAAAGTAGCTTGTTGCCACACCACGTGACTTCCTTTCAGAAGCTCGAGGAACTTAAACGATAATTGAAAATTTTGCTTCCCAATCTTTCTCAATCGCCTTTCTTTCAGCTTGTACGAGTTATTTTTCCACCATGGACCGGCTGCTTCATGGCAGGCCTGTAAAGCTCTGCCACTTACAGCTTTCTAGACATTTCTGTGACTTGAATATTATATATATATATATATATATATATACAAATTATTCTTGTCTAGTAAATTACATAGTTCATCACAGTTCCTACCAGGAAAACAACAGCAAGAAGATCCTGAAAAGTTTTAGTAAGTGAGGAAAACTTCAAGAGTAAAAGAACAAGAAAACAACAAAGAGTTCAATAACTTCAAGGGTCAAGTGACAGCCTTGAATTATTTCAAGATTCAGTAGATAGAATCTGCTGATTCAACCTAATATTGGTCTATTCTTGAGACTCCCTCCAGTTTTTTTTTTTTGTTTTTTTGCTAATCCTGACACGGACCAAATTGAATTGCTTCGTTTTTATTGAAATCGATCGATTCAAGCTGATTTTTTACGATGTTTTATTAGAGTGGGTTCTACATGTACCTGTCCACCCTCGAGTGGTTTGGGTCAATCATAGTTGGTAAACTCACAGATCTAAGTTGCGAGTCATCCGAATCGGTTAGGATCATCTAGTTACTGAGTCACGAGTCAGGAACCGTTTAATCAGTTAGGATCGTCAATTAATTACATGTTATTTCTTGTCATGCATTGCTGAATACTGCAGTTTATTTGTTTTTTGAATTATTAAATGTAAAAAACTTTACTAAATATACAAAAATGCTTATTATTACATGTTAAAAAAATCAAATATAAGATCTCCACAGACTAACCTTCTTCACCTAATTATAAAAAAAATGCAGTATAAAAATTCACTTTCACTTGGCTCCAAATGTTGCCCAAAAAAGATCATGTTAGATTATAATATATAACTTCTTGTGTGCATATAGCCTTAAAAAATTGGACGCTACAAATGAGAGTTGTTGGGATGTTAAAGTCCTTCGAAAGATCCCACTAACTTAAAATTAAAAGGAAAACGTTTAAAAAATCGTACCACGAAAAAGATGATTGCTAATGTCATAAGCAAATTCAAGTATTACATTTTCAGTCAAGAACTTGGGCAGCAAGGCGCTATTAGTTTATAGGCCGCATTGGTTATATATATGTCGACATTTATTTTGTAATAATTAAATATTGATAGATGACATGATTATGATCTCCATGACAAAACCATTAGCCAAAAGGTGACAACATGCCAAGAATGGCAGCACATAAAGTATGCAGAAGCAAAATAATTTGCATTGTCCTCTTCGGTTTATTTGCTTCCATGAAATTTCTCGTCTAAATGCAGGACGACTTTATGGGGAGGAAAATCTTGGAATATATTGTCCTTGCAATGGTAATGAACATAGGACAAAGAAAACCTTACTGCTCTTTCATATTGACCATTTGGAGAAAAAGGAGAGTAAATCCATGGCTCAAAAGAAGAACACCTGTCGACTGTTTCTTTCTATATGACACTATCTGTTCACCTCCATTTCTCTAATCAATCGACCTCATGCATCTTTTCTTAAACCACGGTTAGCATTCCTCTTGTGCCAGATCTGTTTGTTGCATATAAAGCTGGAATTTTCCTTTTTTAATGAGATCAATCACTTTTTCTTCGAAAGATGACAACCTCTCCCCACTTCAGCTTGTTGGTTAATAAATGAGACACGTACCACTTTCCCCTTGGCTTTCTTGGATTCGGGATAAAAGTTTTGCTTCTTTAACCAAACACTGTCTTATAGTTTTATGTTTCTGTAATCTCTCAATAATGAAAAGTTCCATGCCTCTTGAGAATGGCCTGACCTACAACTACCAAGGCCACCATCTTGGCCATTCTCTCTCTCTCTCTCAAACAGAAAAGAGAAACGAAGAGAAAGTAGCCACTACCCGCTGCATTTGACACGTTTCCAAGTCTACAAAGTTGATATAATCTGACAGACCTCATTCTTCAAAGAAGATAATATCTGTTTCACAATTCTTAAATTAAGGTATGGAATGGCGTAGTGTAGTTGGTCCGAGTTGGTAAGCCAGTAAAAACTCGTTCTTCAATTTGATTTTTATGAACGCTATTCTTTTAAACAGCAAATAATAGCAAACGCTACCCTTATATTAAATTAAAAGGAGTAACAGTAAATTCACTTAGATTCCAAAGCAATACTAAACCCTGAAAGTAGGGGAAGGGAGACGAGTTTCAGCCTCTTCATGGAGGTTCCTTCCATGACTCTCAAATCAAATTAAGAACACTTTCAATAGTACGAACAAGGAAAGGAAAAGAAAGCTTCAACTGGTTCGGATAATCACTTAGGGCTGTGTCCAAGAGGCTTATTTCGAGCTCGAAGCGAATTGTGTTCATGTCAAAATCTGATTTTGCAACGACTTTTTAAATGATAAAACATAGAAAGCTGAAGATTCCGACTACCCTAAATATGACACTCCGTTCATCACAAAACATGAATCTTTCCATCCAAAGTGAAAAACTTTCAAAGTACATCCGGTAAATGGTTCTAGACGGGATGTTTATCACCAAATGGGTAAATGAACGGCCAGTAATGTGAAAAACACCGGCTTGCGGTGGGTGAGGTTGCCGTACTTTTCACCCTAGAGAGTTACTGACTGTCATGGGATCTTTCATCCAAATTGTGAGTGTGGTTTTGTCTATAATATTGCCAAATAAGATACGTGGCCCATGTTATTGGAAATTTGGACGGCTACAACGGGTGGCAACCTGAGCCTAGTTCAAGTACAGCCGAAATATAACCGGTCCAATGAATGCATTATAAAAGAACTTGGTCATTTCTTGGCCATCAACTGGACAAGGAAAAAGACGAAGCTATCATCTGTCAAGCCCGAAAAGAGCCGACGGTACAAGTTTGAAACTAATCCAATTTGCAATTGGGAGAAAGGTAGCCATATTGTCCGTCACTGGTATGGCCGGTTAGATCGAACTACTGCAACCGTGGCTCACCGCCGGCGAGCTCCTAAAGCCCACCTTGAGACAACACAAGGTATCTCGTTTCTACGTATTGCTATCCTGAATCTCAGCACCATTGCTTACGGAAGGTTTTCCTTTATTTCTGCTCATTCTTTTAATTGGGTTAACTTAGGTTGTCTGAGTTTAGCTGCTCAGTAAATAGTCTAAAAATTCCCCACCCATTCTGAGTTTTAAGATATACGGGCAATTAATAACTTTAGCTCCATTTATTCCATTCATTTCATATTCTGCAAAGTTTGAATGAGATAAGCCTTAAAATTTAGAATAAAATAATGCATCTCATGCACCCCACTAACGAGGTTGGACACAAAATAAAGAGGGGAAAGCAGAAAGGAAACAGAGTCGACACGAGAAGGACAAAAATGCAGTGAGAGACCACTAAGCACGCATGCGCCTGACAATCTTTCTCTTTTCTCTCTGTCAGCAACTTGCCACAAGTGAAAGGAAGAAGCTCGGTTCACGTCCAAATAAGCAGCCAAGAACTACGGCATCATTTCTGTGTCCTATCCACCATCTTCTCCAAGCTTTTCTCTCCTCTATCAAAACCAGTAAGGCTCAGAGCCAACGTTGAGGAGTCATACTTTTAAGTTTAACTTTCAGAAGCGCTTCAGTTTCATCATTGGAGATGCCACTTTCTGTCTCTTGATATAGAAATCCATTTCAAGTACACCGTGAAACTTTTACGTTTATGCTTCTGTTTTAACTCTTTTTTAGGCTAATCCATTTGAAAGTGAAGCTTCTTTTTTCCAACTTTCAGTTGCATAAAGTTCGTTTCCTGATATCTGGTTTTCTTGTTTTTAAGGATTTTCAGGTTCTGCTTCTTGAATGTTGTCTCAAGCCTTAGAATTACCGTTTCTAGTACAATGCAGAAGGAACCTCTCTGGCGCCGGTGAATGATACAAGAGCGAACTGAGGCGAGCTCAGCACCTGATAAGATTGCCTTGTTCAAGCTTCTGCGTTGATTGGTTTTCCATTATATCGTGCGCACATGTTTCTGAATGTCAGTCATGGACCAAATAAGTTCTGGTAAGCTTGATGGCCTCCCCTTCCTCGCTTTTGTGAATTGAGCTGCCTGTGAAGTGTGAATTGTTTCCTGCTCTTCACTCTTCAACGTGAAGGAACCGTGTGGATACATAGTATGGGTCGGAATTTTAGCAGTGGCCTGAGACCACTAGTTTCACCAAGGCGTGTACGGTACAAAAAAGGCAACCTACTAAGTTCCGTCCGTCCGAACAGTTCTATACACTTGTTAATCTGTTCTTTCGCGTACTTCGAAGCGCAAAAGAGAGATGAAAATGGAATTTAGTACCAAAAAACCTCAGTTTCTAATATCATGTGCAGTACAGGCGTATTTATTAGGTGATAGCTCTCTCTTTCTCTCTCCGTAAGCCCCCCATTGTGTGTGTGTGTGTGCATGTCATGTTTTCGATGTTGTGGTGCCGAATCAACAGCTTAGATCTAACTTCTAATAGCAAAATAGAACCCTTTTTATTATGCTGGAAATGTTTTACATGGCTTTTTAAACCTATTCCTATGAATGAATGACATGTACAAATGTACATGCTGCTTTGAAGGAAGACAAATTTAACAGAATATTAAGCTGCACATGAATGATCAATCTCCTAATTGCTTGTTGGAAACACAGTGATCCAGTTTGGCATTGAATACCTCCCTTTCCATGCTCATTATGCAAATATTGAATAGGTCATTGCTGTGCGGCATGTGTAATCACAAAGGAAAATCTCCGTCGTGCTTTTTTTTTTTTTTTACTTTGTGGATAACTGTTTCATAGGCATTGTATGCTACAATTGTATGACATGAACCCAGTGAAGGATAACTTTTTAAGCCTAACAACAACTGACAGCTCTTAAGCACCAGGCTAGGTGGATTGGCTTAAGACCTCTAAGTTGAGTGAGAGGAAAGATGAGTACCTGGGGCATGGTAGGAAACACAATCAGAAGTATGCATGGTAGACGTGCACCTGCCAAATCAGCACAATCGATTCCCTTACCAAAAGAATTTGGTGGATTTCCTTGCCATTGGAAAATAAAATCTACAACTAATAACTTGCTTATAATATTAGAACATCCCTTTGAGGAATTGCCAAGTTATCAATGGTATTTGGCGATTGACTGTTCATATTCAGGAAAACTGTAATCATAAGAATCTCAGAGTAAACATCCATCATGGATTTTTTTTTCAAGAGTTTATTAAACGTAAATGTCATAGATCTGATTCACTATAACTGTAGTTTTGGTTCTACTGCACAACTGAACTTTTCTTCCTGGCAGTATCACAGATTCTTTACAGTTGGCAAATAAATTTACAATCAAGTGCACCTTGTGTCGGGGAGCTAATTGTGGTACTTCTCCATGCTTTCTTCCTTGGCATCTTGCTTCTTCAGTTGCTCCATCAAGGGATCAGAAAAGCGTGCCAAAGATGGTCCACAGAAGAAGGGAAAGATCTGCAGAAGCATCTTAGGGAAACATCTTCACTCTTAGACATAAATTTGGGTATCACATATAAAGGAACTATAGCTTGCTGTTCTTTGTTATTAATTCTCAATCTTTTGACGCCAATATGGCTACTCTTTGTTGGGCAAAGTGCCAATCGCTACTGCAAATCTCAAGCATCGGTTATTTCAGCGCAAGTGACACAGGGACTTTCTTCATTCATAGCACTGGTGGTTGTCTTCAATTTTCAAAGGGCAAGGTCGATAGTAATTCCATGGATACTGCGGGCCTGGTGGATTTGCAGCCTCCCCCAGTCAGTTATATGCATGCTTCTTGATGTCAACTCTGTTACCGCACATCATGACCCCCTGGGAATAAAAGAATATGCAAGTTTCCTCAATTCAATCATCTACTTGTATCTATTTTTGTTTGCAATTAGAGGAAAAACGGGCATTAATATTTCCTCAAGCGGCATAACAGATCCACTATTGCAAAAGGAACAAGGAAATGATGCACTAGGAGAAAGGCAGCCATCTCCATATGGGAGAGCCAATATCATTCAGCTCGTCACGTTCTCTTGGATCAACCCACTGATTTCTCTTGGTGTCAGGAAATCTCTAGACCAAGAAGATGTGCCTGATATTGACATTCATGATTCTGCAGAATTTGTCTCTCATGTCTTTGATGATTGTCTAGGCTCACAGAAAGCTGTTTCACGCGATCATTCTCTCTATAAGGCAATTTACCTATTTATCAGGAAGAAAGCTGCCATAAATGCATTATTTGCAATAACAACTGCCAGTGTCTCGTATGTTGGTCCTTATTTAATTAATGACTTTGTGAAATTTTTGAGCGGGAGAAAGGAGAGTGATACAAAAAGTGGATATATTCTTGCTTTGGCATTTTTTAGTGCAAAACTGATGGAGACAGTATGTCAGAGGCAATGGATTTTTGGAGCAAGACAGCTTGGCTTGCGCCTAAGAGCAGCTCTAATTTCTCGTATCTACAAGAAAGGTCTGCACTTATCAAGCCAAGCAAGACAAAGCCATACAAGTGGTGAAATTATTAATTATATGAGTGTGGATATCCAAAGGATCACAGATTTTGTTTGGTATCTGAATGTTATATTCATGTTCCCCATTCAGATCTCACTTTCCATATACATTCTTAGCACAACATTGGGCCTCGGATCAATGGCAGCACTTGCAGCAACCGCAATTGTGATGGCATGCAACATACCGATCACTAGAGCTCACAAATATTTTCAGTCGAAAATCATGGAAGCGAAAGACAATCGCATGAAATCAACAGCTGAGGTCCTAAGAAATATCAAGACCATAAAGCTTCAAGCTTGGGACATCCATTACTCCTGCAAACTTGAACAATTACGTAAAATAGAGTATGAATGGCTATCCAAATCACTGCGCCTAGCAGCTGTCTCTGCATTCATCTTCTGGGGTTCCCCAACCTTCGTATCAATAATTACTTTTGGTTCATGCATATTGATGGGAATTCCACTGACAGCTGGCAGAGTATTATCAGCATTGGCAACAATCAGAATGCTACAAGAACCCATATACACTCTGCCAGACTTACTGTCAGTACTTGCACAGGCCAAAGTATCAATTGATAGAGTGAACATGTACTTTCAGGAAGATGAACTGAAACCTGATGCAGTTGAGATCATACCAAGAGATGTAGCAGTGGAGTTTGCTATAGAAATAAAAAATGGTGATTTCAGTTGGGACCCCAGCTCTAAGACTCCAACTCTAAGTGGGATAAACTTGCAGGTGAAAAAAGGAATGAGAGTAGCTATTTGTGGCACAGTAGGATCAGGAAAGTCAAGCCTCCTGTCATCTGTTCTTGGTGAGATACCAAAACTGTCGGGCATGGTGAAGTTGAGTGGCACTAAAGCTTATGTTCCTCAATCCCCATGGATACTGACAGGAAATATTCGAGATAACATTCTCTTTGGAAATGAATATGAACATTTGAAATATGATCAAACAATAAGAGCATGTGACTTGACCAAAGATTTAGAGCTCTTCTCTGAGGGAGATTTGACAGAGATTGGAGAAAGAGGGATCACCATGAGTGGAGGACAAAAGCAAAGGATACAACTTGCACGCGCAGTTTACCAGGATGCTGATATTTATCTTCTAGATGACCCCTTCAGTGCAGTGGATGCTCACACAGGCACCCACCTGTTTCAGGTAAGCTTAGAAATTTTCTATCTGGTCTTCGAATACTTCCTGTGCATTTACCTTTCTTATACTTAAATTTTCTTTGACATCTGAACTGAAGAGTTGGAAAGCAAAGTATAGGAAAAAAAGAAAGTGCTCTACCTATTAATCATCTGGTTACCATGTAGGACTGCCTGATGAGACTTCTGAAAGAAAAGACTGTACTTTACGTTACACACCAAGTGGAGTTTCTTCCAGCTGCGGACCTCATTGTAGTGAGTTCATTTTAGTTTTTTGTCCTTTTTCTTGCAATTCATAATATTCTGCAAGCCTGAAAGACCAATTTTGAGCGTTCATAGCTGGTATTCTCTAGAACAATTTAGATCTGGAGTTCTCTGACAAAATTTTATCTTCTCAGTTGAAGCATGATTTAGAGAAGACTTTGCTTCTGCTGGCTGCAGGTTATGCAAAACGGAAAGATCACACATGCTGGAAAATTTGAGGAGCTTTTGCAACAAAGTGTAGGATTTGAACTGTTAGTAGGTGCTCACAACCAAGCCCTTGAGACAGTTTTGACTGTAGAAAATTCAAGCAGACTGGTTGACACACAAAGGCAGGGCAGTACTGAAAGCACTGAGAATGAACTTGAACCAACGTCCAGATCAGTGACTGGTCTGCCAAATGGAACCAAGCACAATTTGAAGCAGGACATATGCCAAGAATCAACCAACAAAGGTAAATTACTGCAGGATGAAGAAAGAGAGAAAGGAAGCATTGGCAGAGAAGTTTATTTGTCATACTTGAGAGCAGTGTGGCACGGTGGTCTGATCCCCTTCATACTCATAGCGCAGAGTATTTTTCAGGCTCTTCAAGTAGGAAGTAACTATTGGATAGCATGGGCTTCTCCTCCAACAGATGAATCAGAGAAAATTGTCAGCACAGCCACCCTTTTCCAGGTGTACATATTTCTCTCTGTCGGAAGTGCATTATGTGTACTGGTTCGAGCAATTTTAGTTTCTGTTTTTGGTCTCCTGACAGCACAAAAGCTCTTCACGGATATGCTTAGGAGTGTCCTTCATGCTCCAATGTCCTTCTTTGATTCCACGCCAACCGGAAGAATCCTAAACAGGGTTAGTATTTAAACCTACTTTGAGTTGTGTGTGTACAACAAAGCGCTACTCAAGACAATTCAACCCAACTAAAGCCTAGCTAAGACTCAATCTACAAAGGTTGAAGCAACTTCATGGCTGTAAGGTGGGATGTTTGTCTGAGTCACTTAGGATTCAGAGTGGAACCCTAACACTTCCAAGCCTAGATGGCCACCATTTCCTGATTCCATATCCTGATTGTGACTTGTGAGTTTAATTTGGTAGAAGTACATGCAAGAGGTCCTTTCTGTTGCAATTTTTAACATTATTAGGACTACAGGCTTCCACAGACCAAAGTGTTCTGGACTTGGAAATTGCAGGCAGACTGGCATGGTCTGCATTTTCAGTAATACAGATCTTGGGCACCATCGTGGTAATGTCACAGGTAGCATGGCAAGTGTTTGCTATATTTATTCCAGTAACAGCGATCTGCATTTGGTACCAGGTAAGTCTCAATTTGCCTTCACTCGTTTGACTACTAGGGTGAGAGTTTTTACTTATATGAGAAATTATATTTCTCGCAATATTCAGTATTTATAGGAGATGCAGAAAAATGGAATCCAACCATGTGCCTGCAGTAGGAAGACGAATAAGACCAGAAGCTTGGACCAGCTTTTTATCCTCCCCTTTCTGAATAGATATTTGTCCACTGAAAATTGGTTTGAAGTATCAGATTCCCGATATACCATCTAGAGCTTGGTGGTGTAGGCTGCAGAGTCTTCTTTACTTGACCAAGGAGATGATTGTGCAGAATAAATGAAAAACATATGGCATATACTTTCCTGTGCCACGTTGAGGACACGTATCCTGAGTCATTGTACCCAGGAATGAACCTGGCTTAAATATTGTGCAGATAACAAGTATGTTAGAAGCTTGTACTAGTTCTTCTTTGCATTGCATGGAATAGTAGTTCATTACGAAGAGAAAAATTTTGCTGAAGAAGTCCTTTTGTTGTAGTAAAAAGTTTCGTATTTTGCAGCGGTATTACACACCAACAGCAAGAGAACTTGCTCGTTTGGCAGGCACTCAAAGATCTCCGATTCTTCATCACTTTGCAGAATCAATCTCAGGTGCTGCAACAATCAGAGCTTTTAACCAAGAAGATCGTTTTATCGTTGGAAATCTAAATTTAACTGATGCCCATTCAAGACCATGGTTCCATAATATGTCGGCCACGGAATGGCTTTGTTTCAGGCTTAACATTCTATCAAATCTTGTGTTCGTTTTTGCCCTGATGTTCTTAGTCAGCCTCCCTGATGGTGCAATAAATCCCAGTAAAGAACTCTCTTATCAAGAATTTAGTACCTTAAAAATTTTCCACAGGTTATATCTTCTAAAGTTCCAATAAATTTTGCATCTGCAGGCATTGCAGGACTGGCAGTAACTTATGCCCTGAATCTTAATATACAGCAAGCCAGCATTATATGGAACATGTGTAATGCAGAAAATAAGATGATATCTGTAGAAAGGATCCTTCAGTACTCAAAAATCACCAGTGAAGCTCCTTTCGTCATTGAAGAATGCAGACCACCGAAGGATTGGCCGTCTGATGGAAGCATTAGCCTGAAAAATTTGGAGGTACTTTACTCATAGAGATAACATACTGGAGCCTGTTCAAGCTGAACACTGGAGTACTTGGCATTTCTTATTTCAGTAGCAGTTCAAACTTGAAATGCACTCACACGCACACATATATATAATACGCACACACACACACACACACATATATATATATATACAACGTACTACACTTGTTCCCCCACTACACCTATGCCCTTTATCATCACAAGATCTCATGAGAATGCTTAATGCACTGAGATTCATCAGTACCAGTGAAAAAGACGCAAGAATAATACTTTGTTCCCTCACTTTCCAATTCTAAAACAAACTGCAGATACGTTACGCCGAGCATCTTCCATCTGTTCTGAGAAACATCACATGCACATTCCCGGGGAAAAGGAAGATCGGCATCGTGGGGCGGACGGGCAGCGGGAAATCGACCCTGATCCAGGCGCTCTTCCGCATCGTGGAGCCGAGAAGTGGGAGCATCGTGATCGACGGGGTGGACGTCGGGAAGCTGGGACTCCACGACCTCCGGTCGAGGCTCAGCATCATCCCGCAGGATCCGACCATGTTCGAGGGGACCATAAGAGGAAATCTCGACCCCCTCCAGCAGCACACCGATATGCAGATTTGGGAGGCACATTCGGAAACCCTAACCCCTAATACCTTGTTCACCCCAATCTATTGATCTGACGAGCTGGTTTTCTGTTTTTCCCCCGCAGGCGCTCGAGAAATGTCAGCTGGGAGAGACGGTGAGGGAAAAGAAAGAGAAGCTGGAATCACCAGGTATTTATAGGTTTCTGTTTAGGCGGTTGAAAAAAAACAGTGAAAAATAAAGCATGTTTTTGTAATTCCATTAGAAATTGAGCGAGTTCTCGTAAAATATTCAAACAAGTTAAGCCGTTATAAGCCCGCCATTACTGCTGAGACACGATTCTGCGGATTGCTAAACGCATCACTAACGGTCTTAATTAATGCAACTCCCACATGCAGTTGTTGAGAATGGAGAGAATTGGAGCGTGGGGCAGCGTCAGCTGGTGTGCCTGGGGCGGACGCTGCTGAAGAGGAGCAGCGTCCTTGTTCTGGACGAAGCTACGGCTTCCGTGGACACGGCGACGGACGGCGTGATTCAGCAGATTATCCGGCGAGAATTCAGGGACTGCACCGTCATCACCATCGCTCATAGGATACACACCGTCATAGACAGCGACCTCGTCCTCGTCCTCAGCCAAGGCATGTCATTCTTCACCAGTAATCCACTCCATTTTCTGCTTAATCACGGAGCTTCAACTTATGAGGTTTATTTTAACTCAAAAATCATATGCCTGACTACCCTTCTTTCAAATCTGAATCTCTCCATTGTCATAGATGACTTCTCTAGCTAGTATTGAACTCTAGACCATTTCCAACATAAACCTACAAATATAGAGCCTTTGTGGGCTACTCACATGTGTTCATAAACTTTTTGGTGTGCCAATATGAGATATTCAAGAGTACTTAAAAAGAAAGGATTGCTAACAAAAGCTTAATTATAACTCATTTGTAGACTTGTAAATGAACTAATAATCTTCTCCCATGAAGTTTGAAAGCTAGGTGTTATGCATCCTTTTGCAGTAGAATTGAACTTGTATACAGTTTTCTCAAGGCTGAGGATTGAATGCTCGGCGCCCGAGCATTGAAGTCAATTGCTTCTGTGCCAAATGACCAACATACCTTTGAACAACAAAAGAAAACCCAAGTTAAAAAATTGTTAAAAGCACCATTTTAGAAGGACAAAAATGCCTCTAAAGGTAAGAAGAGATGCCCTCTGTCACAAAAATGATGGGCCTGAGAATCTATGGTTCTCTTTCTTTTTAGGGGCGGAGATATGCGGGGTCTTTGTAGGGCTATGAAGCTCTTTATGAAACCATAATTCAATGGCTGGACCTTGGTAGACCTGGATTCAACTATATGGGGCAGCTCTATGTGACTCGGGTCAATGTCCTATGGCTCACCACTTTTCGAAACAAAAACTGAATGAGTTTTATATATTTAGTGCCTGCTAAAAAAAAAAAATAGTTGCTCTGCTCCTGCCTCTTTTGCTTGATTATCCATAACAAACAAAACAGGCAGATGCCAACAAGAGTTCCATCTACTAAAATTAAAAATTAAGTTCAAGTTGAAGGAGAAGAAGAGTTCTATTATACCATGGCATGGTTTTAATGTATGACTAAGTGCAGCTTGCCTAGCAAAGAAGGATTCGATCCTTACCTGTGACAAATTTGGACTGTGAGCAGGTAGCATTGTGGAATATGATTCTCCTGCAAGGCTCCTAGAAAGAAGGGATTCTTCATTTTCCAAGCTGATAGCAGAGTACTCCCTGAGATCTAAGGGCTTCAACAATTTAGTTGGCTTATAGATGGCTTTGAGCAGCAAGCAAGGAGAGGGGATTGAAGTGATTGTTGAATAGAATCTTCAATAAATGTATGCCTCTAGAGGAGGCTCATGTACTTTATACGATGCTCTGTATCAGATACGTGGCAGTAGAGGAATACATCGATTAGTATTAACTCCCTCTTTATTATAAACTTCTCGGTTTTTCTTCATTGTTTCCAATAAAAACTATCATTCTCCTCTTTAAAACCTCAAGAAACATGTTTCACTGATCGCATGATATACATCAGTTTTTTCTCTAAGTCGATCGAATTCATATTGTCTGAATCAGAGCAATTTCTCCTTAAGCGGTTCAATCAATATAAACGCATCATCGTGTTTGCATTAAGAGAAGAAAAAAGTCTCAAGTTCAGGATTACGACCTGCTCTGTCCCACCATAATAATTTAGCCGTAGGCAGAACATGGGCCGTTTCTGAATCAAACACGTGAATTCAACCGCTAGCGGTCTGTCCGGTTTGAATGTCAGGTGCACCGACCTTTCAACGTCCCCGAGAAATTGTTTTCTCTCGCATTATTGCTTCGGAATTGGGAAAGCAGACTTGACGTACCTGCATGATTCTTCCGGCCACCGCACAAAGCTCGCTCGCCACCACAAGCAAGACGACAACCACCAGAGCAGCTGAGCTCGTTATAAACTTGAAATATTCATTGAAAATGGACACAAGCTCAAGATTCTTTTCCAGTTTTACAGGCAGTTAAAAAAAACCATTTTTATGTTAAAGTATTAACCATACATAAAATAAAAAATAAAATAAAATCTGAGCCTTCTTATTCAAGACCTTCTTGCTTATCTTCTTGTGTCACGACAGACATCCGCATTGGTGTGGTAGCTGTGAGACAGTCTGCAAACTATTTTATATTTCGATATACAGCTGTTAAGATCCTGCTAGAATATACCTTTTCAAAAAAATAAAGCATATTGAATACACTTTTTAAAGTAAGAGAGGATGCGCGTATTCTTATGAACTGCCCCGGTGCAAAATCATGGAACTAATTTTTTGTCATTGGTAATTTATGACAAAAAAAATAGCATTTTAAATTGAAAAAAACTTTGAAGGGAGCCAACTTTGACATTCTATAATCATGGCTAAGAGGTCTTCATTGTCAGTTTAATTCTTGTGGGCACTAACATTAAAAATGCATAACAAGAGGGGATGAGGGAGACTTTGGTTCCCATCTAAAGAATGAAAAAAAATATTTCCGTCACTCGCCTGACAAAAGGGACTACTCAACGATGATGATCGAATATTTGTTTGCTTGACATAAAAACATAAACATAGCCATATAGCAGCACCTTTTGTGTCAAGTAATTGTATTGGCTCATATAATAATAATAATAATAATAATAATAATAATAATAATAATAATAATACACAATTTCCAAAACTGGATTTTTTTAACGGGCCCATGCATGTTGACTAAAATCTTAAATCCCGCGTGGGGATGCTTGAAAGGTTTCTTATGATAGAAAAAGATGACGACATTTTTGGGTGGCCTTTGACGACTGTGTTTTGGGAAAAACAGAAACACTGCCATGGGATGGGACGACTCGGGCGACAAAATCTGAGGGCTGAAACTTGATCCAACGTCTTCAGCTTCAGTTGCTTCAACGAAACGACACCATTGTAGATCTGAGTTGTTTCAGAATAACACGAAAGTTGGAGGCACGAACGCGAATATCCCATGGTAAGAAGCCGCTCCTCGCATTAAACGCATCTCATGCAACATGTTGGTGTAAAGAGCACGATGGGTCCCACGGTGCTTTGATTAGTGATGCGGGGCCCATCGTATCAGGAAAGCCCACGGTCTGTGCCAGCTCAAACCAACACCCTTTTTCTCCTTCTTTTTTCTTTTTTCTTTTTTTGGGACCTCGAGCATAGCTGCATCTGTTCCGAGAAACAAGCGACTCGGCTCACGACTCACTCGAGATCGACCGAGCCGGAGTGAATGCATATAAATGTAAGTAAATGCACAATATGTTCATTTTCGTATGAAATATTTACGTGATGTATTAAATTAAGCAATTGCTTTCATACCTACACTCGCAGGCCATGGCTATTCTATTATTAAGATCGTGAACATGTTCGTATTGTATACATGAACAACAGTAAATAACAGCATCTTTGTAACAATTTTAAGTTTATATGTTTTTTACAAACATTTTCATTAGGGTTTTAATTTTTACGACAAGTTTTTTTGTATTAGTAGCCAGATCGAAGTTGTATTGGTTATTCTGTATGTATGATATGATTAGCGCATCGGGGTTGCATAAGCTGCTTCGTTTCCCGTGAGGATCGGGACGATACGTATCGGACATTAGCATGACCGGCTAAAGCCAAGCCGTCTCAGCCGACCGGCGTGTGTTTTCTGCGTTTGGGGACTTGCCAACTCTGCAACACGTGGTGGGCCATGATTGGTCCGAAGGCCAACTAATAATGCGGTAAAGGAGCACCAAAAAATGACATTCTTATCCCTCGCTTCGCGCTCCCACCATCATCCTCCTCGTCATCGCCATCACCATCTCTGTCTAAGACCCTTCTGCACCATTCAGAGGTAGAACTCTCTCCCTCCAATACGCGGCAGTTTCTACGAGGATTGGATCGCAGTGCGTTTACCAATTTCAATTATCCAGGGATCCGTAGGCCAGAGATTGTCGTTTCTTTTATTTCTTAAACGAGATTTTCTCTTTGTTTGTCGGATAGCGCGCCTTTTCTCGAAATTTCGAGCAAAGATCAAATCGAGCTTTTTCTTTCTTTTTAGTGGATTTAAGCCTATTGTGTTTCTTATGTTGTTTCGGTACTTGTTTCGATCGGTGGGTTAGGGTTTTCTGTGATCCCGTGGAGCTCTTGGAGTCATGAACTAGGATTTGAGTTCTGCATTTCCAGGGAATTAGGATCATCCGAGAGAATGGCGTGCCGCGGGTTCTGGGAATGCTTGCTGAAGCTTCTGAATTTCTTGCTCACCCTGGCTGGGTTGGCCATGGTGGGTTACGGAATCTATTTATTCGTAGAGTGGAAGAGGAGCACCACCGACTTGAATGCTGCAATAAGCGATGGGGTGCAGACGGCAGTACTTGGTCGACCGTTGCTGATGAGCGTCCCGGTCTCGGCTAGCATCCTTGATGATCTTCCCAAAGCTTGGTATGCGGTTTTTCTCTTCTACCCTGATCTAGCGAGTTGGCTTCCACCCTTAGTTTGCTGTTTATCTTGTTGTTCTGTTATGGTTTGGAGAGTTGTTGGTTGTAATGGTTGGTACTGCTTTTCACTTATGATATTGCGATTCCGCGTGTTATGTCCGGGTGAATTCTCGGAGTTTGGGTTTCCGCGCGATGAGTTTCTATGCAATTTGGCATCTGCGAGACGTGGGTTGTGAAGTAATGAATGCGATTCAACAAGTTTAGTGTGTTACTTGGCCTATTTAAGGGTGATTAGTACTGTAGGTGAATCAGATTCTCACTGCGTTGGCATGCTTTGGAAGGTTTGGCTGCAATTCTTGCTTATTTAGCTGATTGGGCAATCGCCAAATTCCTTTCTTTTCTCATTGTGGGAAGGTGGTCTGACTTGAGCTTGATCGAATCACCAACCTTGGCGTTGTTTCATCTGGATATGATCGGCCAATTATAGTTTGAAGTTCAAAAGGGACCTGTTCTTTTCTCCTAGTTCAGCGCATGTATCATGCTGGTCTTGTTGATTTTCTCACTGTTGTTTGAGGGGCTACAACTTCATAAAATGCAAGCTGCATTACTAATTGTTGGGACATGGTTGCATTGCAGTTCCACCGCTACTTGGGTGCAACTTAGCAGATTTCCTGGTTATAGTCAGTTATTGTTGTTTCCTATGTCAATCTGGGAGCCACACAGTAGACTTATGGTTTTTTAATGGGTGGTATGTATTATGGGACATGGTTTTTTATTACAAAAGAAGTTTCGTAAACTTTTTTTTTTCATTATATTTCCAATTTGGAATTCAGTTTGCAGTTTATAATTAAACAAACATCTTCTAAGGCATAGTACTTCGGGGATGATGCAGCTGCTGGGTGACACATTTTGCCATGTGAATACTTGGAATGACTGGTAGAAAAATAACTTATCAGAAACAAATCATTGAAAGGATATGTCTTCAAATAGGAAAATATATTTTTCTTGTCAATGGTGGCTTTATTGATTTTTTGGCATACAGAAAGGCATTCCAAAGTGGAAGGCGGTCTGTAAGATACCTTAGAGGTTATAGGGAACAAATTTGTCCTTGGGAAGGGACGTGTTTCTGTGCCCTAACACATTAATGGCTGTAGTATGTTGCAACCTTAAAACTAAAAGTAATGCAGTTTCATGTGAAAGAACTGCTTCATGGATTAGTTATACTTGGTCTTTTCAGAATGTAATTTCCCACTAAGGTTCTATTTTTTCTTCTTTTCAAAGTAATGATTTTATCTTTGACTTTATGCAGAGTCCCAATTTGTCATGGTCCATTTTAAATTGATTGTGCATTTGAATACTTTTGGAGAAAAAATATGAACCTATTTTTGTGTCCACTAGATCTGTTGGTCGAGAATTGATATGGTGAAATTATAGGTTCTTCGTACTTAGCTATATAGGAATATGCCGGACATGTAGGATTCTCCAAAAATATACAAGTGCTTCTTATCTTGGTCCCAATAACCTGGTTAGTCTTTTGCAATTTGCTACCCAATTTAATACATGTGTGGAGCACCCTAGGTCAGATAACTAGGTTGAGAGTCATGAACCAAAGCTGGCTTTTCCAACAAAATCTCTAAAGGTTCTAGTCTGGCCAGTAATCCAGATTTTTTCATGCTTCATTCAAATTCGATTATGCAGGTCAACTTTGGAAAAGTTGCTCCTCCTTCTGTCAGTTCAGAAGACATATTTGAGCTGGAATTGTGTGTTCGGTGGAGAATCTAGAAATATATCGCTTCTGATGTGGATGAGTTGATCAATGTTGTGTGCTAATTTGCTTCATTCTAGCACCTAAATCCTTTTCCATTGTGTCCTCAATTTATTGCTTCCATTGTCAGCATAAGTATGTGCAAAAATGGATCAATAAGCATTGTCATTATCACTTGATTTCATTTAGCAGTTGTCTAGATATATCAATTGTCTTTTGTTCTTTACAGGCAAAGTTTCAGCAAAGTCTTGGTCTGCTTGGTGCATTGTGGAGGCTGATGTCACACTGTTTATGTTTCTTGCAGGTTTATTCTTTTATTTATTGGCATTGGAGTCATCCTCTTTGTTGTTTCTTGCTTTGGCTGTATTGGATTAGCGACCAGGCGTGGCTGTTGCCTTTCTTGCGTATCCTTTCTCCTAGCTTAGCCCCTTTGTTTTCTGTCTGGAAAACATAAAAAAAAATGAGGTTACCTGTTTTTTCTTTGGCTATCATATTTCCTTTCCAGCTTCAGGTCCTTTACAAGTGATTATTGCATGATAAATATCAACCTTGCGGTGTTATCTTTGTGTTGATCCTATTACTTTTCTGAAAAAGAAAGAAACAAGTTACAGTATACATGCTCGGAAGGAAAAGCCAAAGGGGTGGAATCCTCTGTTTGTCATGAGAAGCTGACAGAGAACTAATTTCGTTGTGTTTTAGTTGCACTTCTCTACTTTTTGGATCCATGTTATCAGTTTGAGACTTTGAGTCTTTGAGACCCTTTTATGTCTTTCTGTTATGGTTGGACTCCTTGTATCCAATATCCAATTTGTTTAGGCAACCATATTCAAAGGCACATCCTCTATTGCTGAAGATTTATTAATTGAGTTTAGCCCTGAATCCTAATCTTTGTTTGTTTACACTGCTTCACTTTGGTGAGAATTAGAACGAGGAACTCTGATCACTGCATCAGAAGCCAATTTAAATTTCCATTCAAGTTGCATACCCTGGGCATTGAGAACTACTCATGGATTGAAGAAAAGGTGGGGTGTGGGTGGTGTGGGTGAAGGAGTGGGTGGACGAGAGCATGAGGTTGTGGGGCTTAAAGGTAAAGCACATCCAAGTTTCTGTTAGGAATTCAAGTAAATGCCAGCTCAAAAGAAGTCAAAGCCTTTCAATTTTCAGATTGGTAGAACTTGATATGTTGTACTTCCTCCGGGACTTTGAGGTACCATGGTCTTCACTAGTGACACAGCTTATGTCTGAGCATTTTAGGTGTTTATTTGATCTTAGATTACACAGTTTCGGAAAAGACAGAAGGTTTTTTTTTTCCCGTCTTGTGCTGGGACTCACTAAGCTCTAACCGTTGCCATTTTATATGGATGGCACATTCTTTACATCACTTGAAGAATGTCCCTCCCTTACATGAAGCCATCAAACATTAAAGCTACTGCAGACAAATCGTCCTCAATCCTTGTTTTTGCATGAAAAAGGGAGGAAGAAAGTCAACACCCTTAGGTGTCTGACTCTTCTTTCTTTTTTTTTTAAACCCTGATGAGGTCATCCAGGTTGAGCGCCACCTGGGGCATTCTCTCATAATGATGAGGCCCAGGAGAGCAGAGTTGGCTGTATGTTGCTAGTTTAAACTTGTTGCATGTTTGATTCCAGAGGGAATCAAACTCTTGGGGTATAAATATCAAAAACATCTCCAACAAGTTGCGCGATGCTCCTGGTGCTAAAAAGGCATGTGCTAAGTTTCTTATGATGCTTGGCAACTTCATCAGTCACAAGTATAATAATTTTATATCCATGGGTGTTTTCTAGCTAGTACTCTTCTTTGGCTTCTTAAAGTGAATGTACTTAACACAAACAGTACTCCATACTGGTGCTTCTATTGATCTTGGTGGAGCTTGCATTTGCTGCTTTCATATATTTTGACCACAGTTGGCAAGATGTAAGTGCGATCTATATATTTTTTTTCTGTTGATACGTTAGTTTTCTCATACATACTAATGTAATAAACTATATGTATAGGTCATTCCAACTGACAGCACTGGAGATTTTGACATGATATATGATTTTATAGAAGAACACTGGAACATTGCCAAGTGGGTTGCTCTTGGAGTTGTTATCTTGGAGGTATTTTACCCCCTTTTCAAATGAATCTACAAGTGCCTCAGTTTTGCCTTTGTGAGCTGCATCAGATTCTTTTTCAATTTTTTAAACTCGATAAAAAAGCGTAGGTATCTTTTTGTTAAGAACTGCACTGGCTCGATATCCAAATTGCATTCTTTATAGCTTTAGAATGTAATCTTCAAAATTCTCATCTGCATTTTTGAAGGAGTAGACAACGGAGGCTTCTTTCAACACCTGTGTGTTTTCTTTGTTTTTCTTCTAGAAACTTCAAACCATTTGTATGAGCAGATGTGTACACGTGCATGTGTAGGTTTCCCATGTTTATCCTAATGAGTCTTCGTGGTTAGGGCTCATCCAGTGATGCGAACCCAGCTATGGACCCAAAAATTGAGCTCAATTCCTAGCTAAGAGCCACACTTGGTGGAGTTCTTGTTCTGCTATGCTGCAGGATGAATTAGTATATCCTCTTCAAAGCCAAAAAAATTAGGCTAAACAATTCAAGTAAGCCAAGACTCTTAGGATGCCAATGGGATGGAGAGAGCTCTGCCTATAATCCCATGCCCTAATTCATTACCCACAGAAGTTGGGCAAGGAAATATGATAAAATAAACCTCACCCTATAATTGCTTACCGTTTTTGATTGACCACCAATTTGCAAGGGTTTTAACTCTCTTTTGGTTGTATTTGTCTCGGCCATTGAAGTGGCTGCTAGCAAACCTTGATGTTATAAAAAAGTTTTCCAATTTTCACCGGAACTGCATTAGTAGTTTGGGAGTTATGGACTGATCATGAACAGGAACTAGTAGTGACTGGAAGGCTGTTATGAAGAAATCCTCCAATTTTCACCAGAATTGCATGAGGGGTTTGGGAATTAAGGATTAGCTATGAACACACTGACTGGTGACTGGTTTTCACTCATCTGCACTTTTCAGCCCTCATTGCTCTTAAACAATGGAACTTTTCTCCAGCCTTTTATTGCAGAGAAAGAGAGAGAGAGAGAGAGAGCTGATTTCATTCCATAATGATCTCAGTACAAGCCTTGGCTGTTTTGTATAGGCTAGTCTCTAACTCTTTACCTAACACACTGACAATCTAACTCACTATTGTCACAACTAAGCAACCATATTGTATAAGACTCCTAGAATTCTCCCCTTGACATCCCTAACAAGCAATTAACCACCCAATGACCTTTGACCTTCTTGCTAACTGACCCTTGGCCACCAGTGGGCAAGGCATCTAGCGAGCTTACTTGGGTAATTGGTCAATGTCACGTCTCATTGGTTGGATCATTGAGATAACTACCATGCTTTCCTATCGTGGTCGGTTGTTCAGTCTTGATAATGCTCTGTTTTTGGTATCCTCTTCCATGGATTAGTCACCTTGTCCAAGAACTTTAGTTGCCTGGCATGGACTTTGGTAATGCTTGCTATTTCATCCTTGTCTTTACTCCTCTCAGCCTCTGTTTAGTAGCCACACTTGGCTGTGAACCTCAGCAGCCACATGCCTCAGCTGACAATCAGCTGAGTCATGCTCATAGTGCTGCCCATGAATGAAGGCCAATCGCTTGCCCATGCCTTTGTTTCTAAGGGTCATAGTCAGTGGGCCTATAAGTGGGGTTCAGTCAGCACACCGTGCTCCACACTACTTGTCCGCAAGTGGTCAAGTGTTGCCACAAAAATCAATTTGTTGTAAGGATCTCGAATTGTTCATTTTGGCCTGCACATTGGCTATGTGGGGCACAAATTACATCCATTGCTCAACCTAAGGAGCTGCTGTGGGCCTGGGTTTTCCTTCTTGATCGTTTCTGTTATCCAAATGGAAAATATGATAACTTGAAATAGATTAGCTTGATAACATTAAATAGATTGGCTGCTGTTTGTTCGTTCAAAAGGTTTTGCTATGATGCCATGCAAACTGTTGTTTATCTTATTCAAAAAGTTGGATATATAAATATATAAATATAAATATAAATATAAATATAAATATAAATATAAATATAAATATACAGACAGACAGACAGACAAATAGATAAATAGATAGATAGATAGATAGATAGATAGAGAGGTCATTTGGACCATTATTCCATTCTTTTCTGGCCTCAAATGACCAGGGAATTAGCTAGCTGAACATTGCTGATGCTGAAATGAAATATTTAATATTTGATCAAATTGTGTGGGCTGGGGATGGGTGTGAGATCCCATAATACATGGCTATATGAACTGTTCAACCAACAGGAAGAGAGGACATCTAGACTGACCTTACATCCATTGTGTTGAATATTTCCCTTGTCACCTTAGATGGCCCCTCCCTCCCCTTCCTCCTACCTCCTCACTCTCTTCTTTTCCCCCACCTTCTCTCTCTCTGTATTACACAACACACATACACAGGGGCTATAAAATTCCATATGGCCTTCACATTTTATGTGTTCCCATGCAGACGAAGACTGATAGTGGAACATATGTGACACTGTGTTACGGGCGTACTACTATTGATATTTTCTCACTCAGCGCACATGGAACGGGCATTTCCCGCCCCTTTGTTATACAGTTTAAGGATGAAAATTTAAAACCAGATTCAGTTGCTGAATCTGTTTAGTTCAAGCTTGATATGGACTGGTTCAGTCTGCCTTTAATTTGTGTTGCCTTTTCCCTATCTGCTTTGTGAATTATCTTAGCTTCAAGTCATTCGTCGCTTCTGTTCCTTGATATTTTGAATGCACAAATTACAGTGCGTGTTCCATCTAATAGTTTCCTATGATGCAGGTCCTAACATTTTTATTAGCCCTTGTGGTACGAGCAGTGAACAGTCCACCTGGAGAATATGACAGTGATGACGAGTATATTGCTCCACGGCCTTGGATGCAGCAACCATTGCTTGGTGGTAGGCCAGGTGTCCCAGCAACTGGAGTTCCTACGCCTGCTGCTCCTGATCAGCGCATTGTGAGAAATGATGCTTGGAGCGCGAGAATGAGAGAAAAGGTATTGAATTAATGTTTAATTTCTTATTATAGTTGAATTTCATTTTTTTTACTGCTTTGTGAGTCCTCTGTAATGTAAGCCACACTAAGAGCCTTTTTGATTGGGAGACAATTGTTGACTCAGCAGCAGGTTATTTTAGTTTTTTGAGTTAATGTCTTGACAAGCTTCTCCTTAATCGATTGTAGTATGGCCTAGACACGGCAGAATTCACATATAACCCCTCGGAATCAAACCGATTGCACCAACAGGCAGCACCACCGACTGAGGAAAGGAGTCGTTGCATTATAATGTGATTACTTGAAGGTTATCTGATTTCTAAATGCCTTCCTGGGCAATCGAAGGTCATGAAGACAGATTTCTGTAGCAACTTGTGGGAACACTTTTCGTGTGTAAGATTACATGGAATTGGAGATGTGTACATTCCATTTCGGCCCTTCCTTTTGTACGTCTGCTGTTATCCTTGCCAGTCATACTTTTTTGAGTAAACTTGGTGATGTTTACTGGAGCGAGATGGTTCTTGATGTGAGTTTTCCATAGCTGAGCTTTCCCATGTGGGACGGCCAGAAACAATTAGCCTTGGGCGAAAAGGATAGAAGGAAACTTCTTTCCTTGTAAAACAAACCATTATCACCTTTGACCATCAATCAGGGTGAGAAAATCTTGTATTACTGAGAATGTCCCCGCTGCGTCAATGGTTGAGAATGCATTCTTCTTGCTCTCGTTCTTGGATGATAACTCCGTTTAGCTTTTTACTCGGTATGTGTTGCATTTTCTTTGGTAAAAGGTTGTTGGTAAAAATGTCGTCGTTGTGGTGTTTATCATCTAATGGACATCAGACTCCGCAAGGTACTACTTGTAGATTCGAGCTTTAGTAAAGATGCAAGGGCAATATTATTCGAAAGTTGGCATCTATTTGGCAATGATTATTTTATTCGTTGTGTTACTGGCGCTTTTTCTTGTGAACTTTGAGATGTCACGAATACCGAAGGGATCCTTCATAGGTAAATGACCGTTTCTCATGCTCATTACTCAAAAGTTTATTTCACGGGCACCAGTGAAGTTTATATGTTTCAATATGATGGAAGGTGAATACACTTTTCTGGATATCTCCTGGTGTAACCTCGCTATGTTTCCCAACTCACAAGTTACTACAGTCTTCCATCACATGCGTCACAAAAAGTTCCATTCTTCTCTTGCCAGACTTATCATACCTGGAGGGGGGATAAGAATTTGTAACCTGTGTCATAGCAAGGTCAATGATTCTTAATCCATGATTGATGATTTTCAGTCTGCAATTTGGTAATTTTTTTCAAATAAATGTTTTGTAAAAGATTAGGGTCCTCAAGAAACCCGTGGGTCTTCGAGGGGAGCTTTATTCTACATATATTGATTAATGAAACACATGAGCCACTGTATGAGTGAGGATATTTTCATACATTCTGCCTAAAACTGCTAGTTTCTCAATTGACATATGCAAGTATGGCTCATAAAGTGCAATATCAGGCGCAACCGTGATGCGTATTATTTCTATCGAATGGAGAACTAGAGAACTTGTTTCTTTGTGAAATTATGGCTTCCAAAGATAGCCCGTGAACGGAAATTTAAATTTCTATTGATATAAAATCTTGTGAACCATATTTAATTTTGTTTCGGATGGATTGAGCACTGGATGGATTGCTTTGGCTTTGTCAAACTTGACCCATTAATTTTGCTACTTTTCGCAAACAAACGTCAAGTGTTAGTCAGCTATATAGGCCACGGAACTGTGACAGGAAAACTAATCTTTGTAACATATACATTTGGGTTCCCCAAACCAGTAATGTGGGGAAGAGGAGGGTTTATTTTTCTACTTTACTCAGACCGAATCAGATGTGGAAGTCATCAAACACCCGCTAAAGAAAATGTTTTCCCATCAAACAGGAGCAAGCTTTACCCTTTACCAAAAACTGCAATCGAACCATCTGAAGTGAAGTCAGACGTCTCGATGATAGGCGGAGCAACAAGTCGTCTTGGGCCACTTTCACTTTAAGATTCCGGGATTTGATACATCCTGGATTCACATTAGAGATTGAAAGTGGATCAGATACCAGATAAGAGGTCTCTCATGTTGCCATCTTCTGTATCAGATTCGGGTCCGATTTCAATATGTACTTAGCTTATCCCGCTATTCTGATGACCCCTTCGATCTTCGCAAACCAAACCGAAATTTAATCATGTTCGTGGTCAAAGTATCTGTCTTCTCCTTCAAACAAGACAGACGGGGACCGTTTCAAACTTCTACTAGTTTACTAAAAGGGCTTTCGAATACAACGTGCCTCATCGGTTATTAAGGAGGAACACACCTACAGGAGAAGGCCCTGTTTGAACTTCAAAATCGAAGCCAATTATGAACTAATATAAGGTAGTCGAATTACTCGGTTTCACATATGCAAACTTCAAATAGTTAGCGTGACATGTAGGAGTAATTTTCCGATAGTTGCTTCTGCTTTAGTCACACCATCTAGTAAACTTAGGGTCATTTAGACTAAGTTACTGAGAGAAATTGATAATACTATTGAGTTTTGGCGAGGTTTTTGATCTTCTAGTTAGGTTAATTATTTTTCTTTTTGAAGGGTAATAAAAAAGGGTTCATGTCGATGATTTCATTGTTATTCTATTCCTTTGTTTTAAGATGCACTTAATTTAACGGAGAGAGTCTATTTAGCTTTATCTGAATCGGTCGAGCTGTGGACATCTCTGATGAAAGGAACGCAGGAACTCAAATGTGTTCCATATTAATTTGGGGTCGGAACAAGAAGTCTGTTTTTGAAACTTTTCATGAATAATATTGCTATGGGGAAACTTTGGTTATTAACTCTCTCTAACGATGGTGGAGCTATGATTTTTTGGTTCAGGAGCACTCGAGTCATCAGAATCTAGTGCAGGCATATGTAATTTTTGGATTATCGTAGTGTAATTTCATGTCGTTGTAATGGAAACTTTTTATGAACTGGTATGGGCAGTCACCAACACCAGCACCCATTTATCTCCTCCACTCATTACCAGCTCGTTTCTATCAACTTTATTTTTACCTCTAGGAGTCCAACACGACCAACTTTAGTTTTTTTCTTCACTTGTATATTGTCTGTTTCTTATGTCAAATTTAAAGTAGCTAAATGAAAAAATGTAAATATATGCGTGTTTTTGCTACTCCAACATTGTATTAAACACATTTATCCCTCACAAGTGGTGCCTTTCCTTTTTCATATTTTTGATTTGTCAGAGATATGTACAAAATATCCTCGATTTTCTTTTATTCCCTTAAACTAATAAACCTTTTGTTCTTTGCTGTTTTCTGAAGACCCGTCTGCAATTGAGTCTTGATCTCTTGAAGGCTTGCAGCCGCTATGCAGGGGTAGAGCCATTTGGTTTAAGCAGCATTAGTTATAGATTTAAATTTTTTAAGCACATCAATATGGAAATAAAAGAAATTACTTTCAGAGTTAATAATAAAAATAATTATTTTTGTGTTTTGACAATTACCCACACGTTCTCCACGAATGCCTCCACCTCTGCCTCCTTGATTCCCGTCCACTTACCTACCTCTCGAAACCATTCGGTGCAACTATCTGCAAATTTTGAATATACTTTTTTTTTTCTATGTTAAAATCTACATACAATAAACTATAAAAAATAATCGAAGCAATTTGTTATGTCATCCTTCATAAATTCTATATACGGGCAGAATCTAATCCTCGTTTCTTAAATCCTTATTATCAAGTTCAGTAGATAGCGATATTTGTTTAGATCATATGTAACCATATGATTCTTCCACGCATCTTTTATGTTTTTGGATGAGTTATTTGTCGCTCTTTCCCCATCTCCCTCTCATGTTAGCGTTGAAAAGCACAAAATTTCCTTTGAAACAGAAGAAAGTTCAGAAGCATGTAAGCTTCCGCATTTTATTTAGATAGTAGGCAGTAGGAGCAGTGCAGAGGCAGAGCAAAGCTTTTCTGCCTTAGAAACCAGCACGGGTCCTCATATTGCTACTGGGGTTGACGATGCCATATATGAGGTCACTGTAGGGTGCACGGTTGCCGTCTTCAAGGAACTTCACGTCCAAGTACCTGTTCCACAGCATTACCCCCTGGAAGTTCTCATGCTGACGCGCGATCTTCAGTGCACCTGGAAGCTCCCTAGGCGAGATAAAGCCTTTCTCCTTGTGGTCAGGGTTGGCAAGGATCCCCAAGTAGAAGTCCATGTCGCTGAACTCCGTGGCCCAGCTCTGCACAGACGCCTCAAAGGCTGCGGTGTCCCTTCGATTGTAAGAGCAGGTTTGGTCATAGAAGCGCGGCCACACCTTGCTGAACAGCCCCGTCTTCAGCGCGTTGTAGAGCGGTATGTCTGCTTGGCCGGCGGAGTGACTGCACCCCTGGGATGCTGTCAGGATCATGTTCTCGTCCAGCTGCTTTAGGTCCTGTGCAAGCACGTCCCAATAGGCGCTTGTCGAGGCGTCGTTGACGTAGAAGTCGACGCCATCTAGCTTTACCCTGCCGAGGGGACCGTCGATGCCATTGCCGCTCATGTAGACGTCGAAGATGTGGGCGGCCAGCTGGTTGGCCTCCTGCGCCGACGCCAGCGTGTACTTGTTCTCGTCCAGCCCTCCAATAGAAAGCAGCACTTTCACACCGAGTTGTTGGCAGGCGTTGATATCCTCCTGAAGGCTCTTACAGCCATCGGTCTCAACGTCGCAGACGGTACCGAAGTCGGGCCTCGGCGTTCGGCCGTTGCCGAAGTTGGTGAGGAAGGCCAAGCTCACGTGGCTGAAGTGTTTGGTTTCGCATGTGGCCCTGAGATCAGCATTATTCAGGTTTTCCATGTGCGATCCCCAATAGATGGCCATTTGGTCAGCACGGACATTGATGGTGAGGGTAGTGACCACACAAAGGAGGAGAAGGAAGCAAGGCCAAGAGGAGGAAGCCATTTTTTCTCTCTTTCCTCTTCTGTTGGCTCGAGTGGTGGTGATGGTTGAGCAAAGGGAGAATCGGAAGGTCCTTATATAGTTGAACCATGTACTGTTAACTTACACTTTTGAAACTACGAGAAGTAAAAATAGGTGATGGAAAATACTTAGCAGAAATGAAAAGGAAGCGGAAAGAGTTTTCACTTTTCTTGTTTATATTGTCTCGTGTCTTATCAAACCACAATATCTCGAATTCAACAAATTTCAAATTACTTTTCGAAGGTTGCCTTTCTTTTTCGAACATCGTCGTTCTTTTTCAAGGTAACTCAAAGTTAGACAGCAACTTAATAATTTAGCATTATAAGTTAACTTGAGTTAGTATAGAAAAAAAGATGTTTGTTTAAGGAAGAAGAGATTTTTTTCCCTTATGTTCTTACGAGAGTCACAAAAAATTGTCACCTGATAAAAAGGTTTAAAACAATGAAAATAATGAACCCATTTTTTTTATTTTTTTGAAAATACTTCAAAACCAATTTTTTGTATTTCTTTTCTCATTATTTTTTGCTTTAAAGTTAAAAAGTAAGTTAAATTATTTCCCTTCATTTAAAAAAAATTGTTGAAATTTTTGCAAGAATTTCCTCTTTGTTGAAAAAAATGCATGAAAAAACGTTTTTGTTTAAAATCCGTTGGCTGTTTGTAACTATAGTTTTTACCTCAAGGTGCTGTTGTGTTTGCATGAAACCCAGCACACGCATGTGAGCTTCATGATCTACAGAATGATATAATTTTTACTCTGCAGACTAGATTTCATATGCCCGTTTTGATTAATTTTAAAGTTCTTAAAATAAGATCAGTTATGTTTGGTGAAACAACTTTTTTTCTTCAGCTTTCAAGATGATTCTCGCTTCTTAGCAATCCATGCTTTCATTTTTCTCTCGACAATGATGTAATTTCTAAGTAAAAAGTAAGTAAAAACTAAGTATCTAAGATAAGGATGGATTTCTTTTACAAAACTAAAGAGTCTCCGTTAAATAATTAGTATGCAGCCTAATGGATGGATTCCTCTCGATCCGTTAAAAAAAAAAACAGAAGGCCGGAAAGAGAAAACGAAGGAGGACGAGGGATAAGAACATCATATCATTCTTCAAAGTTTGGTGTGGGGACGAGACGGCCACGGTGGCCCATCTCCGATAATGAGGAAAGGCCACCAACAAAAACAATTCATATACGTCCGAAAGCCCGACAATGTGACGCTGCAAAACAAAAACGAGAGAAGAACGGTTCTCTTTCTTTCCGCAAAAAGAAGGAAATTAGTGGAAATGTTACAGAATTGCTTATTTATCTTTCATAAGGAAGACGACACAGAATTGAAAGCAGAGGCTTCGTGGACGATGGATCACGCAGGTTGGGGGCACATCATGGCTGTCTTTGTTAGCGTAATTTGCAAGACGACGAGAGAGCCATGGGAGTCCACGCTTAGCTAATGGACAGTAGGTCTCCTTCATCTGCCTCAGAAAACAAAAAGAAAAAGAAAAAGAAGCAGAAGACCGGAAACAAATTTAGAAAAATTAAGTGGGAAGAGGACACAGAGACGACGAAGGACGAGAGATAAGAAGAACATCATATCGTGCTTCAACGGCCAGTCTCAGATAATGAGAAAAGGCCACCAACAAAAAGAATTCATATCCGTCCAAAAGCCCGACAATGTGACGCTGCAAACCAAAAACGAGAGAAGAACGGTTCTCTTTATTCTGTGAAATTCATACCTTTTTGGTTTGTTTCTTCTTCCGCAAAAAAACGAAAAATTAGTGGAAATGTTAGGACAGCTTATTCATCTTTGATAAGGAAGACGACACAGAATTGAAAGCAATCTGGAGTCTTCGTGAACGATGGATCAGACGGGTTCCTGCACATCATGGCTGTCATTGTTAGCGTAATTTGCAAGACGACGAGAGAGCCATGGGAGTCCTAGCTATAGCTGGCCACTCCTCATTTTAATGGACGTCAAGTTAAGAGATTGAATAGGAAGGCCGTTTGGAGGCTACCTAATCTGAAGGAGCCTTCCTGATGCAACGTGTTATGATGGCCAGTTCATCGATTACCGACGATCGGGCCCTCTCACAGACGAAACCCGATTGAAGATCACCTGACCTTGGACTGGGTGGTCTGCCATGGCCCTACGCCTTGTCAAGATTTCTAGAAGGAAACAAGACAAGACGAAGCAATGGCTATGGAACCTGTCCAAGATTTTGTCTATAGGTAGAGGAGAGGATCGACTAGGTCATGCTCCGACCTCGTCCGGCGGCCAAACTCTATCTCCGGCGTGATCCCCACATCCTCTGCTCCACGTTTTTGGGTCCGGCTAAATCCATGTCACTCATCTCTGCCGTAGTTGCTGGAAATTGATGGATTTCTTTTATCAAAATGAGCACCCTTCGTTTTGCTTCATGCTAGCTAATGTTGTGAGCAAACACCAATCCTTAATCAGAAGCTCTAGGACAAATGATAATAAAAAACGTTATGTTTTTGTTCGACAAACATAATATGATTATGTTCAGTATTTGACTATTAAATTTAATTACATCCATATATATTGGCAAACTAAAAGTTAGCATTTTTGGAATAGCATTCTAAAAATGTGTAATACAATGTTCTTCTTATCAAACATATAAAACATGTATTTTATTAAGTTTTCCCTTCAACTTATGTGCATCGACTGGACACGTACAGTTTACTAGGTTTTCCATTTTTGCCACGCATTTCAGCCTCACTCATTTCCTTTCCATTCATTGTTAACATTGGTCTCGTTTCTTTTAAGTTTCTCTACTTCTCGGCACTCATGCGTCCCTTCATTTTTTTTGGCTGTAAAAAATGGTTATCTTTTAAAGGGTGTTTAATGAGAATGGAATTATGGTATTCTAGAATTAAAAAATTCATATTTTTGATGAGATACAAATTGCGTTATCAAAGGAATAATTTTGATTCCAGAATTATAAGCTCATCCTTAAATCAAAATTATGGACTTGTGATTCTATCTTAAGGGGAGGAATTATGTATTCAAATTTTAGAATTTTTTCACATCTTTTTAGGATACATGCCATGATGGTTTTCATTCATCAATTCTATAATTGTAATTCTTGTTTTATCAAGCACGTCATTATCAATTATGGAATCAAAATTCCAGACTATCAAACACAAAGGAAAACTAGAACTATAATTTTCATTCCAATTCCACTTTGAAGTGGAAATTTAATCAAAGAATTTTAATTCTAGAATCAAAATTCAAGTTCTTCAAACAACCCTTAGAAACCCAAGTTTTCTTGGTAATTGGTGTGTTGATTCTTGTATGAGTGACTCCTATAGGAATTTAGATATACATAAGACAGATTGGATCAGAACTTGTCCCTGCTCTGTGATCTAAATGAATGATGCTTTTTACAAGCTCGCATATAAACTTGGTGCCTATTTCCTGTGATTGCCGAGATAGGAAAATTTAGGCTTCACTAAAATAAGACAGACTTTTGTTGCATTTGCCTTTTAGCAAAAACGATCTTACTTCACATTCATTTCAATATGGTTCATTTCAAAAGGCGGAATGCTACATTTTGGTGTCCTAGTGAATGCAACTACCATTGCCCGACACGATTAGTGGTATTGCAGTATAGCAAAATCCGTTCATGGAGTCGATGAAGGATATCAAATCAACATATTAAAAACTAAACGCATGTTTGCTGACACATTAAAACAGGGGTTATACAACCTATTTTTAACAGTTCAATGCTCAAAATGTGATGACCCATGAAGCATAGTATAGCTGGTTGATACGGAATTCACATACAAGGCACATCATCAGTTCAATTTCTATGGGCGTTATTCTTCTAGATAGTAAATGGCGAGATTACGACAATCTACGTTGATGGGTGTAATTCACCTCACCTAAGTCCTTATGCAGCATAGGACTATGGGGGTAAGGGGATTGGGAGAGGGGTGGCATTTAGGCTTCTTTTTTACAGGGTGGGTTTTCAACCTCTTCCTCACATGTTCAGTATTTGCTAAACAGACAAACATTAAGCAGTCCTTTAGTAACCTTCTTTATACAGCCTATTTAAAACTGTTCAATATTCAAACTTTGATGGCCATGAAGCATGATACAGTTGGTCAGGAATTCAGTTGCATACAAGGCGAATCGTCAGTTCGATTTTCATAGATGTTATTGTCCTGGATAGTAAACAATAAGATCACGACAATCTAAGTTGATGGGTGTACCTTACCTCACCTAAGTCTTGACGCTGCCCAGGGACAAGGAAAATGGGAGAGGAAACATTCAGACGTATTTTTTAGATGCTGGGTGGATCGTAAGTTCGATTTTCATAAATGCTATTCTCCTGATAGTAAGCAATAAGATCACGGCAATCTAAGTTGATGGGTGTACCTTACCTCACCTAAGTCTTGACGCTGCCCAGGGACAAGGAAAATGGGAGAGGAAGCATTCAGATGTATTTTTTAGATGCTGGGTGGATCTTAAGTTCGATTTTCATAAATGCTATTCTCCTGATAGTAAACAATAAGATCACGACAATCTAAGTTGATGGGTGTACCTTACCTCACGATGCAGCCTAGGGACAAGGAAAATGAGAGAGGAAGCATTCAGATCTCTTATTTATATGGTGGGTTGTCAACCTCTTTCTCACGTGTTGAATATTTGATAGGTTATTTGTCAATGAGACAAAAATTAGGTAGTCCCTTTAGTAACTTTCTTCATTGATGCACTTAACTTAAAGGAGTCTGATCACCTGCTACATATGTATCTTATCTTACCTAACTTAAGGGCGTCCGACTTCACTTGCAGTCTATGTATCTTATCTGAATTCAAACCGTTTTGCGTCTCTAATTGCTTGTCTTGCATTTGAGGTCAGAATATGAAGAAAACATTTTCCAACTTTTCACGAACATTTAACAATACTACTATGAGAAAAATTTGGGAAGTAACTCCTTTGAATGGACAGTACAGCCAGCAGATTTGGTGCATGATTCATGACGTCTTTCTTATGGATATCTTGGTATAAACAAAATACACTAAATTTGAAATTCTTTCATTTAATTGTACGTTTCTTATGTAATTTAAGTAAATGAAAAAAAATTAAGCGTGTTTTTGTTATCCCAACAAAATCTGCTATTATATCTGCAATTTTCAAATTAATTTTTTATAAGATGAATCCTTTTGCCTAATTGAAAAACAAAGGCAATCCTTTTGCTCCTGACAGTAACTCGATAGAAGACAAAAGTCGTGGCAAATATTTCTTTTTTTCGACACATATAATGTTTAGAGGGCGAAGTCTTCTTGCCTTAATGAATCCCTCAAAGTCCACCATATCTGTGTGTAAGAGGCATTTTTGTCTCCATGAAAAGCCTACATTTCACTTTGATATTTTGTCTTTATAGTTGGAGTTTTTTTGTCATTTTTTTAATTTTAATTATTTGTCGGAACTATGGTGGACATTTTCGTTCTGTCCATTTTTGGAAAGTATCATCGCTTTTCTTTTTCATCAAACTAATAAGCCTTTTGTCTCGTCTTACGAACTTGAAGTAGCAATGATTAATTCGTCCACTTTTACTTACTTATCTCGAACAGTTCCCATCATCTGCATCCCAACATGAGACTCTACCTCTCTTCTTTCCCCAAAAACAAGAAAAATTAATCGACGTAATTTGTTAAAATTTTTCATAAATTCTATATATAGACAGAATCTAATGTACATTCCCAAATTGCTAATTATTATATGTTCATTAGATAGATTTTTCAATACTAGTTTTAAACTTATATAATTATAAATGTTTCATCATATGCAACCCCATTATTTCATATATATTTAACTCTTTTTTTTTTGTTGAATTAATTCTCACTCTCTCCCTCCCTCTCCTTTTGATGCAGGTGCTGGCAACAGGCAATTTTTTTGAGACATGAAAAGAGAAGAAAGTTCAGAAGCAGGTAAGCTTCTGCATTTTATTTAGATAGCCAGGCAGTAGGAGCCTTACACAGGCTAGGCAAAGCTTTTCAGTTTCAGAAACCAGCAGGCATTCTGATATTGTTACTAGGGTTGACGATGCGATATATAAGGTCGCTGTAGGGTGCGCGGTTGCCATCCTCATGGAACTTCACGTCCAAGTACCTGTTCCACAGCATCACTCCTTTGAAGTTCTCGTGCTGGCGTGCTATCTTCAGTGCACCTGGAAGCTCCTTAGGCGAGATAAAGCGTTGCTCCTCGGTGTCGGGGTTGGCAATGATCCCCAAGTACAAATCCATGTTGCTGAAGTCCGTGGCCCAGTTCTGCAACGACGCCTCAAAGGCTGCTGTATGCTTTGGGTGGTAGGTGCAGGGTTGGCCGTAGAAGCGTGGCCACATCTTGCTGAAGAGCCCCGTCTTGAGTGCGTTGTAGAGCGGTATGTCTGCTTGGCCGGCAGTGTGGTCACAACCTTGGGATGCCGTTAGGGTCATGTCCTCGTCTAGTTGCTTCAGGTCCTGTGCCAGCACATCCCAGTAGTTGTGCGTCGAGGCGTCGTTGACGTAGAAGTCGACGCCATCGAGCTTCACCTTGCCGAGGGGGCCATCGATGCCGTTGCCGCTAAGGTAGACGTCGTAGATGTGGGCGGCCAGCTGGTTGGCCTCCTGCGCTGATGCCAACGTGTATTCTTGCTCGTTGAGCCCTCCAATGGAGAGAAGCACCTTCACTCCGAGCTGTTGGCAGGCGGCGATGTCCTCCTGAAGGCTCTTGCAGCCGCCGGACTCAGCATCACAAGCGGTACCGAAGTCGAGTCTCGGCGTTCGGCCGTTGCCGAAGTTGGTGAGGAAGGCCAAGCTCACGTGGCTGAAGTGTTTAGTTTCGCATGTGGCCCTGAGATCAGCGTTGTTCAAGTTTTTCATGTGCGATCCCCAATAGATGGCCATTTGATCGGCATGGACATTGATGGTGAAGGCAGTGGCCATGCAAAGGAGGAAGAGGAAGGGCAGTGAACAGGAGGACGCCATTTTTCCTCTCTTTTCTCTTCCGTTCGCTCAGAGTGGTGGTGATGGTTGGCAAAGGGGATGGGGAGGTCCTTATATAGTTGAACCTTGTACTGATAAAGTATACTTCTATAGAAGTTGTAAGAATAGCAGATGGAAAATATTTAAGTGGAAAGAGTTTCCACTTGTTCTTGTTTATGTCGTGTCGTGTCTTGTCAAACCACAATTTCTCGAATTCAACAAATTTCAAAATACTAGGTTGCCTTTCTTTTTGGAACACCAGCATTCTTTTCCAGGATAACTCAATGTAAGACAGCAGCTTAACACTTAGCTTTAGAAGTTAATTTGAGTTAATATGAAAAAAAGGTGCTTGTTTCAAGAATAAGAGATTTTTTTCAAAGGTGATTTGGGATTGAGAATAGGGGGTTTATGGATTGGTTAATTCGGGATAAGTGTGACCATTTTAATTTAATTTTAATTAAAGAAAGTTACAAATAAACTGTCCTTGAGGCATACGCCTCAAGCATTGAGCTTGAGGCGTACGCCTCTACCATAGAGGCGTATGCAACAGGGATGCATGCGCCTCAAACCCCTGCCTCAAGGTGAGTTTTGAAAAAAATACATTGAGCCGCTTTTATTTTGTAAAAAGCGTCATTGGTAATTTCTATTTGAAAAGTTAGTATCTATGAAGATAAGGATGCACTTCTGTTACAAAATTAAAGAGTCTCCGTCGAATAATTAGCAGGATGGATTCCTCTCGATCCGTTAAAAAAGAAGAACGGGAAACAAATTCAGAATGATTAATTAAGTGGGAAGAGACTGCAGAGAAGACGAAGACGAAGACGAAGACGAAGGAGGAGAGATAAGAAGGACATGACATCATGCTTGGCTAACGTGGGAAGTTCTGCATTGAGCAAAGTTTGGTGTGGGGACCACACGGCTGCGGTGGCCCATCTCATATCCGTCCAAATCCAAAAGCCCGACCATGTGACGCAGCAAACCGAAAACGAGAGAAGAAGGGTTCTCTTTATTCTGTGAAATTCATACCTTTCTGGTTCGTTTCTTCTTCCGCAAAAAAGGAAAAATTAGTCGAAATTTTAGGACAGCTTATTTATGTTTGATAAGGAAGATGAGACAGAATCGAAGCAGTCTGGAGGCTTCGTGGACGATGGAGCACACCGGTTGGGGCAAATCATGGCTGTCTTTCTGAGAGTAATTTGCAACACGACGAGAGAGCCATGGGAGTCCTACCATTAGCTAATGGATGGTAGGCCCCCTTCAATGACGAAAAGACAGATTGAATAGGCAGTTGTTCTTTTGGAGACTACCTAAAATCCGAAGGATTCTTCATTTTCAGAACCAAACAAGACAGAGCAATGGACATGAAACGTGAAGAAAGATTTTTTTTCTATGGTGAGTGGACTGGCGACGCTCCGACTTTGTTCGGCAGCTTAACACGATCTCCGCCATGATCCCCATGTCCTGTGCAATGCGTTTTTGGGTCCGGCTAAGAGCTAAAATCCATGTCACTCATCCCTTATGCTTCATGCTAGCTAGTGTTGTGATCGAAATAGCATTAATCCTTAATCAGAAGCTCTGTGCCATACATATTTTTAGAACATATGTTAACTACAACGTTATGTTTTTCTTTGACAAACATAATACTATTATGTTCAGGGATTGATATTAAATTAAAAAAATTACATCCATATATATATTTTAAACCAAAACTCAGCAATTTTGGAATGGTATTCTAAAAATGTGTAATTCAGTGTTCTTCTTATCCAACACCTTGTAAATAGCTTATTTGAAACTGATGTGCACCGACTGATACACGAACAATGCCAATATTAGTAGCACTTCCTGATATTAGTCTTCGACATTTAATTGTTGATGTTAATGTACTACCTCTTAAAATGTTTATTGAGCTTTCCATTTTTGCTACTCATTTCAGCATCACCAATTTCCTTTCCATTCATTGATCTGTTTCTTATGAGTTTCCCAACTTCTTGATGCTCATGCATCCCTTCATTTTTTCTGCTGTAACAACTGGTTTTCTTTTAGAAACTCAACTACTTCCCAAGAGTTGGATAAATCTTCCTTGTAACTAATGTTTTGATTTTTGTATGAATTACGCCCACAAGTATTCGATAGACAGTTTGGATCAGAACTTCCTGCTGCTGTGAGATCTATGAAAGATGCTTTCTACAAGCTCTCAGACAAACTTGAGTCCTATTTTCTGAAATAGCGGAGACAGTACCGCCAGCCAGTAGATTTGGTTTACGGTTCATGACGTCACTGATATATATGGATATACGCGAAACTTTTGTTTGTATAACAAAAAATACACTAAATTTGAAGTTCTTTCATTTAATAGTATGTTTCTCATGTAATTTAAGTAGTTAAATGAAGGAAAACAAATTAAGTGTGTCATTGTTATTTCAACAAAATACGATGTTATATATATCAGCAAATTTTCAAATTAATTTTTCATTTATAAGGCGAATACTTTCATCTAATTGGAAAAGAAAGGCAACGGTTTGCTCCTCACAGTTCGTGGCTGGCGCATGAAAGGAAATATGTCTGTTGCTCGACATTATCTTTAGAGGACGAAGTATTCGTGTCCATGTGCAAGAGTCATTATTGTCTTCACGAAATGCGTCCCTTTCAGTTTATTATTTTTGTCTTTATATGAGGATTTTTTTTTTTGTCCTCATCTTCTTTAATTGTCCATTAGAGCTATGGTGGACACTTTCGTTCTGTCCATGTCTACAAAATATCATCGCTTTTCTTTTCACCAAACTCATAAGCCCCTTGTCTTTTACAGGAATTGGGTAGCTCCTGGACTGGCACGTCTGCCATTGAATCTTGTCTGATAGACTTGCAGTCGCCATTGATTAACTCGTCCACTTAATTAAGTACCACGAAAGCTTCCCATCATCATGTGCCTCCCAATGTGAGACTTTATCTCTCTTGTTTCCTCGTTAAAATCTAGGTAACAAGAACTAGAAAATTATACATATATAGACAGAATCCAACGTTCATTCCAACATTCCGAACTATTATATGTTCAGTAGACACAGCAGCACATTTGGTTTACTGATATCGATGTGAATGTTCAAGTTTTCGTGCACACAGAAATACACTTGAGTTCGACATTTTTTTTTCCCCACTTGTATATTGTCTGTTTCTTATGTAATATTTTAAGTAGCTATGAAAAAAATCTGAGCATATGTATGCTATTTTTACTCCAACATGGTGTTAAACGCGTTTGTCCCTCACAGGCCACCATTTTAATTAATTTTTATAGGTGGTGCTTTTCCTTTATTTATTTCTTTTTGCCCGAGCTCCATACAAAATAACCTGGCTTTTCTCTTATTACCCGAACTAATAGACCTTTTGTCCTTTGAAGTTTCCTCAGAACTCTTAGACGTGTCTGCAATTGAACAGGCAGCCGCCATGAATTGGCAAAGCCATTTAGTTAAGGGCCACTAATCATAAATTTTAATTTATTATAGAAAAAATTGCTCTAAAGTGTCAACATACAGATAATTATTTTTTATTTTCCACACGGGCAATTCACTCAGGCCTTTGCCCCTACTCGATCATTCCCGTCGACTTGTCCACCTTTCAAAACCATTCCCTGCATCTGTCTGCATAGTTTAGATGTCACTTATCTTTCCTTGTTCAAAATCTACATACGATAAACTAAAAAAATTAATGGAAGCAATTTGTTACATTAATCCATCCTAAATCCTATCTATGGACAGAATCTAAACTTCATATCTTAAATCCTTAATATTATGTTCAGTAGATAGCTAGTTAATACTAGCCTTAAACTTATATAGCGATATTTGTTTTGATGCATATTTTAGGTTTTTCGATTAATTAATTCTCTCTCTTTCAATCTCTCCCTCTCATGTTGGCGTTGGCAACCACAAATGTTATTTTGAAACAGAAGAAAGTTCAGAAGCCTGTAAGCTTCTGCATTTTATTTAGATAGCTAGGCAGTAGGAGCCTTGCACATGCAGAGCAAAACTTTTCTGCCTTAGAAACCAGCACGCATCCTCATATTGCTACTGGGGTTGACGATGCCATATATGAGGTCACTGTAGGGTGCACGGTTGCCGTCTTCAAGGAACTTCACGTCCAAGTACCTGTTCCACAGCATTACCCCCTGGAAGTTCTCATGCTGACGCGCGATCTTCAGTGCACCTGGAAGCTCCCTAGGTGAGATAAAGCGTTGCTCCTCGTAGTCAGGGTTGGCGAGGATCCCCAAGTAGACGTCCATGTCGCTGAACTCCGTGGCCCAGCTCTGCACAGCCGCCTCAAAGGCTGCGGTGTCCCTTGGATGGTAAGTGCAGGGTTGGCCATAGAAGCGCGGCCAGATCTTGCTGAACAGCCCCGTCTTGAGCGCGTTGTAGAGCGGTATGTCCGCTTGGCCGGCGACGTGGTTGCACCCCTGAGATGCTGTCAGGATCATGTTCTCGTCCAGCTGCTTCAGGTCTTGTGCAAGAACGTCCCAATAGGCGCTTGACGAGGCGTCGTTGACGTAGAAGTCGACGCCATCTAGCTTTACCCTGCCGAGGGGACCGTCGATGCCATTGCCGCTCATGTAGACATCGTAGATGTGGGCGGCCAGCTGGTTGGCCTCCTGCGCCGACGCCAGCGTGTACTTGTTCTCGTCCAGCCCTCCAATAGAAAGCAGCACTTTCACACCGAGTTGTTGGCAGGCGTTGATATCCTCCTGAAGGCTCTTGCAGCTGTCGGTCTCAGCATCACATGCGGTACCGAAGTCAGGCCTTGGTGTTCGGCCATTGCCGAAGTTGGTGAGGAATGCCAAGCTCACGTGGCTGAAGTGTTTAGTTTCGCATGTGGCCCTGAGATCAGCGTTATTCAGGTTTTTCATGTGCGATCCCCAATAGATGGCCATTTGATCAGCGTGGACATTGATGGCGAAGGTAGTGACCATGCAAAGGAGGAGAAGGAAGCAAGGCCAGGAGGAGGAAGCCATTTTTTCTCTCTTTTCTCTTCTGTTGGCGTGAGCGGTGGCTATGGTTGGCCAAAGGGAGAATGGGGAGGTCCTTATATAGTTGAACCATTTACTGTTAACTTACATTTCTGAAACTACTAGAAGTAAGAATGTGAGAGGAAAATACTTGGCAGAAATGAAAAGGATGTGGAAAGAGTTATCAATTTTCTTGTTGATATTGTCTCGTGTCTTATCAAACCACAATATCTTGAATTCAACAAATTTCAAATTACTTTTTCAATGTTTAAGCCTTTCTTTTTCGAAACGCCATCATCCTATCTACTGCCGTGAAGGCTCATAGCTAGACCGCAGCTTAATAATTTAGCATTAGAAGTTAACTTGAGTTAGTACTGAAAAAAAAGATGGTTGTTTGAGGAAGCAGAAGTTTTTTCCCTTACGTTTTTACCATGGTTACAAACAACTGATAAAAATGTTAAAAACAATGAAAATAAAAAACCCATTTTTTCCTTTTTATTGTTTAAAACCCGAAAAAAGCCTTGTTGTTTAAAACCCATTAACGATATTTGGAACTATAGTTTTTACCTCTGCATGGTGGTGTGTTTTCATGAAACCTAGCACACGCATGTGAGCTTGATCATGTTCCAAAGAATGGTATATTTTTCACTCTACAGATTAGATCTTATGTGCCCATTATAATTAACTTTAAAATTCTTAAAACAAGATCAGTTCTGTTTGGTGAAACAATTTTTTTTTCATCAGCTTTCAAGATGAATTTCACTTCTTAGAAATTCATGCTTTGATTTTTCTCTCGAAATTGATGTAATTTCTATTTCCATTGAACGGTCTGCGGGAAAGGTAGCTTGAGATGTAATTTCTATTCAAAAAGTTAGTATGGATTTCAAAATTAAAGAGTCACAGTTAAGTAGTTGAGTATGCAGCCAAATGTAATGGATGGATTCCTCTCCCTCAAAGAAAACAGACGGCCGGAAACAAATTTAGAAAAATTAAGTGGGAAGAGGACGCAGAGACGACGAAGGATGAGAGGTAAGAAGGGCATCATATCATGCTTGGCTAACGGGAGAGGAACGGTCCTCTTTTTTCTCTACATTTCTTTTTTTCGTTTTTCCCTTTTACGTTTTTGTATTCGTCTCTATTCCCAGAAAAGAATTGATTTTTTTAGTGGAAATGTTAGGACAGCCTATTTATCTTGATAAGGAAGACGACACAGAATTGAGGGTTCGTGGACGAGAGAAGATGCATGGGAGCCCTAGCTTAGATAGCTAGTCCTCATTTTAATGGATGGTAGGTCCCCTTCATGGGCGAAAAGAAGAGATTGAATAGGAAGTTATTTTTGAGACTACCTAATCCGATGGGCCTTCCTGATAACACCTGTTATTCCATCAGATACCGACAATGGTGCCCTCTCCCATCTGGCCTTGGACTGGGTGGTGCCTTGTCAAGATTTTTAGAAGGTGTTTGCAAAAAATGGTTTTCTTTGAGCGGGTGTTTGATGAGATTAGAATTGTGGTATTTGAGAATAAAAAAATTCTTATTTTTGATGAAATAGGAATTGCTTATGAAACGAAAAATTTTGATTCCAGAATTATAAGCTCATCCTTGGACCAAAATTCTGGATTTGTGATTCCATCCTAAAGGGGTGGAATTATGTTTCCAGAATTTTAGATTTTTATATATCTTTTTAGGACACATGTCATTATATTTTTAATTCATCAATTCTACAATTGTAAGTCTTGTTTTATCAAGCATGCCATTTTCATTTCAGGAATGAAAATTTCAAACTATCAGATGTGAAGGAAATCTAAAATTAGAAGCTAAACGCATAGATAAATCCATTCATGGAGACGACGAAGGACGACCAAATCTAAATGTTAGAAACTAAAGGCATTCTAGGCTGACACCCTAAAACAGGCGTTCTACGCTCCTATTTGTAACTGTTCAAACTTCAAAATGTGATGCCCCTTGAGGCATGGACTGGTAGGTAAGGCGGTCACGTACAAGTCACATAGTCAGTTCAATTTCTATGAGTGTTATTCTTCTACATAGTAAATGGAGGGATCATGACAGTGTTGGTGTACCCTACCTCACCTAAATTCCGATGCAGCACAGGATCCTTAAGATAAGGGGAATGAAAGAGGGGGCATTCAAGCCTCTTTTCTAGATGGTGGGTTGTCAACCTCTTCTTCAGCTGTTCAATATTTGATAGGTTATTTGTCAATAAGACAAACATTAGGCAGTCCGTTTAGTAACCTTCTTTATACAGCCTATTTGTAACTATTCAATGTTCAAAATTTGATTGCCCATGAGACATAGTATATCTGGTCGAGAAGGCGGCCACATACAAGGTGCATCATAAGTTTGATTCCGATAGGTGCTGTTCTCCTGTATAGTAAATGGTGGAATTGTGACAGTTTAAATTGACGAGTGCACCCTACCTCACCTAAGTCCCAATGCAGTCCAGGATTCTGGAGACAAGGAGCGGAGAGGGGACATTCACGCCACTTTTTCAGATGGTGGATTGTCAACCTCTTCCTCACCTGTTCAATATTGAATAGGTTATTTGTCAATAAGATAAACAATAGGCAGTTCCTTTAGTAACCTTCTTCATTGGTGCACTTAACTGAAAGGAGTCTGATCACCTGCAACCTCTGCACCTTTTCTGAATCCCAACCTTATTCAACTAGAGGGTAAAAACTCAAACTCGTCTTGTATTCGAAGTAAGAATAAAAAGAAAACATTTTCCAACTTTTTCATGAACGTTGAACAATACTACTATGAGAAAAATTCAAGAAGTAAATCCTTTGGATAGACGGCACAGCCAACAGATTTGGTGCATGATTCATCACGTCACTCATATGGATCGTCTCCCATATGAATATCTTGGTATAAACAAAGTGCACTAAGTTTGAAGTTCTTTCATTTAATTGTACGTTTCTTAAGTAATTTAAGTAAATGAAAAAAAATTGTCTTTGTTATCCCAACAAAATCTGATATTACATCTGCAATTTTCAAATTATTTTTTTTATAATGAATCCTTTTGTCTAATTGGGAAACAAAGGAATCCTTTTGCTCCTGATAGTTACTCGATAGAAGCCAAAAGTCGTGGAAAATATTTCTTTTGCTCCTGACAGTTAATTAGAGGACAAAGTCGTGTAAGAGGCATTCTTGTCTCTATGAAAAGCCTTCCTTTCAGTTTAACATTTTGTCTTGATAGGATGAGTTGTTTTGTCCTTAATTTTTTATTTTAATTATTTGTCGGAACTATGTTGGACATTTTCGTTCTGTCTATTTCTGCAAAATATCATCGCTTTTCTTTTCACCAAACTAACAAGCCTTTTGTCTTGTCTTACATACTTAAAGTCGCCATGATTAATTCGTCCACTTTCACTTACTTACCTCGAACAGTTCCCATCATCTGCATCCCAACATGAGACTCTATCTCTCTTCTTTCCCGTTAAAATCTATGTACCCAAAACTTGAAAAATTAATCGAAGTAATCTGTTATAATTTTTCGTAAATTCTATATATAGATAGAATCTAATGTACATTCCCAAATTACTAACTATTATATGTTCATTAAATAGATTAAATACTAGTTTTAAACTTATATAATTACAAATGTTTCATCATATACGACCTCATTATTCCATAAATCTTTTACTTTTTTTTTGTTGAATTAATTCTCACTCTCTCCCTCCCTCTCCTTTTGATGCAGGTGCTGGCAACAGGCAATTTTTTTGAGACATGAAGACTGAAGAAAGTTCAGAAGCATGTAAGCTTCTGCATTTTATTTAGATAGCTAGGCAGTAGGAGCTTTACACAGGCTAGGCAAAGCTTTTCAGTCTCAGAAACCAGTAGGCATTTTGATATTGTTACTGGGGGTTGACGATGCGATATATGAGGTCGCTGTAGGGTGCGCGGTTGCCATCCTCAAGGAACTTCACGTCCAAGTACCTGTTCCACAGCATGACTCCTTTGAAGTTCTCGTGCTGGCGTGCTATCTTCAGTGCACCTGGAAGCTCCCTAGGCGAGATAAAGCGTTGCTCCTCGGTGTCGGGGTTGGCAATGATCCCCAAGTACAAGTCCATGTTGCTGAAGTCCGTGGCCCAGTTCTGCAACGACGCCTCAAAGGCTGCTGTATGCCTTGGGTGGTAGGTGCAGGGTTGGCCGTAGAAGCGTGGCCACATCTTGCTGAACAGCTCCGTCTTGAGTGCGTTGTAGAGCGGTATGTCTGCTTGGCCGGCGGTGTGGTCACAACCTTGGGATGCCGTTAGGGTCATGTCCTCGTCCAGTTGCTTCAGGTCCTGTGCCAGCACATCCCAGTAGCCGTGCGTCGAGGCGTCGTTGACGTAGAAGTCGACGCCATCGAGCTTCACCTTGCCGAGGGGGCCATCGATGCCGTTGCCGCTAAGGTAGACGTCGTAGATGTGGGCGGCCAGCTGGTTGGCTTCCTGCGCCGATGCCAAGGTGTACTGTTGCTCGTCGAGCCCTCCAATAGAGAGAAGCACCTTCACTCCGAGTTGTTGGCAGGCGGCAATGTCCTCCTGAAGGCTCTTGCAGCCGCCGGACTCAGCATCACAAGCGGTACCGAAGTCGAGTCTCGGCGTTCGGCCGTTGCCGAAGTTGGTGAGGAAGGCCAAGCTCACGTGGCTGAAGTGTTTAGTTTCGCATGTGGCCCTGAGATCAGCGTTGTTCAAGTTTTTCATGTGCGATCCCCAATAGATAGCCATTTGATCAGCATGGACGTTGATGGTTAAAGCAGTCGCCATGCAAAGGAGGAGAAGGAAGGGCAGGGAAGAGGAGGACACCATTTTTTCTCTCTTTTCTTCTCTTCTGTTGGCTCAGAGTGGTGGCGATGGTTGCCAAAGAGGGATGGAAAGATCCTTATATAGTTGAAACATGTACTGGTAACATATACTTCTATTGAAGTAGTAAGGATACCAGATGGAAAATATTTAAGTGGAAAGAGTTTGCACTTTTTCTTGTTTTTGTCTTGTCGTGTCCTATCAAACCACAATCTCGAATTCAACATATTTCAAATTACTGTTGGAAGGTTGCGTTTCATTTTCGAACGCCATCACTCTTTTTCAAGGTAATTCAATGTTAGGTAGCAGCTTAATAATTTAGCTTTAGAAGTTAATTTGAGTTAGTATAGAAAAAAAGGTGCTTGTTTAAGGAAGAAGAGATTTTTTTTCCCCTTATGTTTTTACGATACTCATAGAAAACTGTCACCTGATAAAAATGTTAAAAACAATCAAATAATAAACCTACCTTTTTCTTTTTTTGAACATACTTCCAAATCACAATTTCATATTTTTTTTCTCATTATTTTTTTCTTTAAAGTTAAAATGTAAGTTAAATGACTTATCTTCATTTTTAACATTTACTAAAACATCTTTTTGGAACATTTCATCAAGTTACCTGTTGTGTTTCTTGTTAGCTTTCATTCATTTTAGTTTTTACCAATTTTCATTGTTATGTTTTTTTTTAAAAAAAATTGTTGATTTTTTGCAAGAATTTGGCTTTGTTGAAAAAATACACGAAAAAACCTTGTTTAAAACCCATTAACGATATTTGTAACTATAGTTTTTACCGCAGCATGTTGATATGTTTTCAGGAAACCTAGCACACGCATGTGAGCTTCATGCTAAAGAATGATATAATTTATACTCTGCAGATTAGATTTTATGTGCCAGTTTTGTTTGGTGAATCAATTTTTTTTTCTTCGGTTTTCAAGACGATTCTCACTTCTTAACAATGGATGCTTTCATTTTTCTCTCGAAAATGACGCAATTTCTACTTGAAAAGTTAGTATCTAAGATAAGGATGCATTTCTTTTACACAATTAAAGAGTTTTCGTTTAAATAGTTGAGTATGCAGCCTGATGGTGGATTCCTCTCCCTCCAAAAAAAGAAAAAAAAAAGAACAGAAGGCCGGAAACAAATTTAGAAAAATTAAGTGGGAAGAGGACACAGAGACGAAGAAGGACGATAGATAAGAAGAACATCATATCATGCTTCAACGGCCCGTCTCAGATAATGAGAAAAGGCCACCAACAAAAACAATTCATATCCGTCCAAAATCCCGACAATGTGACGCTGCAAACCAAAAACGAGAGAAGAACGGTTCTCTTTACTCTGTGAAATTCATACCTTTTTGGTTCGTTTCTTCTTCCCCAAAGAAAAAGAAAAAAAGAAAAATTAGTGGAAATGTTAGGACAGCTTATTCATCTTTGATAAGGAAGACGACAGAGAATTGAAAGCAGTCTAGAGGCTTCGTGGACGATGGATCAGACGGGTTCGGGCACATCATGGCTGTCTTTGTTAGCGTAATTTGCAAAACGACGAAAGAGCCATGGGAGTCCTAGCTATAGCTAATGGACAGTAGGTCTCCTTCAATGGCGAAAACACAGATTGAATAGGAAGTTCTTTTGGATACCGACGATCGTGCCATCAAAAAGCGGGAGAAGAACGGTCCTCATTTTCTCTCTTTTCCTTTTTTTTTTTTTGGATTCGTCTCTTTTGCCACAAAAGGATGGAATTTTTCAGTGGAAATATTTACACAGCAGCAGCGTAATATTTTAGCATTGGAAGTTAACTTGATTTAGTACAAACAATAACGATGCTTCTTTGAGGAAGGAGAGATTTTTGCCCTTACGTTTTTAGTATAGTCACAAAAAACTTTTAGCTAATAAAAAAGTTTTATACAATAAAAAACTAAAAAAAGCTAGTCTTTTTCTTGTTGCTTGAGAAAACCTCAAAATCAATTTTTCCATTTTTTTCATTAATTCTACATGATTTTACTTTAAAGTTAAAACATAAGTTAAATTATAATTTATTTCCATTTCTATCATTACTAAAACATCATTTGTGTTTAACAAGTTACCAAATTATCTTTTATGTTTTTTGTCACTTTTTCAACTATTTTATTTTTTTTCTATTTTTCTAACTTTTTTTTTCTAAAAAACTACTGAATACTTAATTATTTCGAAGAATTTTGGCTTTACTGAACGGGTGCGGTGTGCTGCTCCAGATAATCAGAAAAGATCACGAACATTTCGTACATGTTCAAAAGTCCAACAATGTGGAGAGAAAGTTATGTGCACCGTGTTCAACAAAGGAGGGAAGAATATTTAGGTAATTTAATAAAAAAATCTTCTATAGTCTTTTTACCTTTTTTTTTTTAAATTTTATCTTTACAAAAGGTTTTCTTTTTCAATGTAAAATAAAAGTATACAAAAAATCATGCAGCGGGTTAAGAAAATGTGACATTGTATCAAAAACGGAGAAGAACGGTCCTCCTTTTTTTTTTTCAAGTGGACCTTTTTGTTTTGCTTGTTTTGCCACAAAAGAATAGAACTTTTTTAATAGAAATGTTAGAACAGCTTATTTATCTGGATAACATGGTAAACGTAGTGCGATGGATGAGAAGGACGACACATAATTGAAAGCGTTCTGGAGCCTTCGTTGACGATGACAGGGGCACGTGAAGGCTGTACTGCTTACAATAGATAGATTGGTAACAAAGACTGGAGATCGATCGATGGGAGTGCTGGACCTCGTTTCCATGGACGGCAGGTCCCCTTCAATGGTGAACTCAAGGAATATATACCTCACACATGGACGGGTGTCACCCACCATGGCCTTATGCCTCTTCAACATTTAATTGTTGATGTTAATGTACTATCTCTTAAAATGATTTCTAAGTTTTCCATTTTTGCTACGCATTTCAGCATCACTACTTTGCTTTCCATTCACTGATCTGTTTCTTATGAGTTTCCCAACTTCTTGATGCTCATGCATCCCTTCATTTTTTCTGCTGTAAAAACTGGTTTCTTTTAGAAACTCAACTACTTTCCAAGAGTTGGATATAATTTTTTTGCAACTGACGTTTTGATTCTTGTATGAGTTACGCCCACAAGTATTCGATACAGTATGGATCAGAACTCCCTGCCACTGTGAGATCTATGAAAGATGCTTTCTACAAGCTCGCAGACAAACTTGGTCCTATTTCCTGGAATTGCAGAGACAGTACTTTCAGCCAGTAGATCTGGTTTACGGTTCACGACGTCTCTGATGTATATGGATACACACGTTCAACTTTTGTTTGTATAACAAAAAATACACCAAATTTGAAGTTCTTTCATTTAATTGTATGTTTCTTGTGTAATTGAAGTAGTTAAATGAAGAAAAACAAATTAAGTGTGTCTTTGTTATTTCAACAAAATATGATATTATATATATCCGCAAATTTTCAAATTAATTTTTCATTTATAAGACGAACGCTTTCATGTCTTAATAAATGCCTCGCAAGCCACCATGTCCTTGTGTAAGAGGCATTTTTGCGTCCCTTTCAGTTTAGTATATTTGTCTTTATATGAGGATTTTTTTTGTCCTTATTTTCTTTAGGACTAGTTATTTGTCCTTTAGAGCTATGGTGGGGACTTTCGTTCTGTCCATTTCTACAAAATATCATCGCATTTCTTTTCACCAAACTAATAAGCCATTTGTCTTGGAATCTTCTATGATAGACTTGCAGTCTCCATTGATTAATTCGTCCACTTAATTAAGTAACCACGAAAGCTTCCCATCATCATGTGCCTCCCAGTGTGAGACTTTGTCTCTCTCTCTCTCTATATATATATAGAGAGAGACAGAATCTAATGTTGATTCCAACATTTCTAACTATTATATGTTCAGTTGACACAGCCAGCATATTTGGTTTACTGACATCGATGTGCTTGTTCAGGTTTTGGTGCACAGAGGAATACACTTTGAGTTTGATTTTTTTTTTTACTTGTATATTGTCTGTTTCTTATGTAACCTTTTGAATAGATAAATGAAAAAATCTGAATATATGTATGCTTTTGTTACACCAACATGGTGTTAAACACGTTTGTTCCTCACAAGCCACCATTTTTAGAAGAGGTGCTTTTCCTTTATTTTATTTCTATTTGCCTGAGCTATATACAAAATAACCTGGCTTTTCTCTTATTCCCCGAACGAATAAACCTTTTGTCCCTTGCCGATTTCTGAGAACTCTTAGACGAGCCTGCAATTGAACTGGCAGCCGCCATATATGGGCAAAGCCATTTAGTTAAGGGGCACTAATAATAAATTTTAAACTTTTGTCGAAAAAAATTGCTCTAAAGTATCAATATAAAGATAATTATTTTTTATTTTCCACACCACAAGCCTTTGCCCCTACTCGATGATTCCCGTCTACTTATCCCCCTCTCCAAACCGTTCTCTGCATCTGTCTTCAAAATTTGGATGTCACTTATCTTTCCTTGTTCAAAATCTACATACGATAAACTAAGAAAACTAATCGGTGCAATTTGTTTATATTAATCCATCTTAAATCCTATGCATGCACAGAATCAAATCTGCATATCTTAAATCATTATTATGATGTTCAGTAGATAACTTGTTAATATTAGCCTTAAACTTATATAGCGATATTTGTTTTGATGCATATTTTAAGTTTTTCGATTAATTAATTCTCTCTCTTTCAATCTCTCCCTCCCATGTTGGCGTTGGCAACCACAAATGTTATTTTGAAACAGAAGAAAGTTGAGAAGCCTGTAAGCTTCTGCATTTTATTTAGATAGCTAGGCAGTAGGAGCCTTGCACATGCAGAGCAAAACTTTTCTGCCTTAGAAACCAGCACGCATCCTCATATTGCTACTGGGGTTGACGATGCCATATATGAGGTCACTGTAGGGTGCACGGTTGCCGTCTTCAAGGAACTTCACGTCCAAGTACCTGTTCCACAGCATTACCCCTTGGAAGTTCTCATGCTGACGCGCGATCTTCAGTGCACCTGGAAGCTCCCTAGGTGAGATAAAGCGTTGCTCCTCGTAGTCAGGGTTGGCGAGGATCCCCAAGTAGACGTCCATGTCGCTGAACTCCGTGGCCCAGCTCTGCACAGCCGCCTCAAAGGCTGCGGTGTCCCTTGGATGGTAAGTGCAGGGTTGGCCATAGAAGCGCGGCCAGATCTTGCTGAACAGCCCCGTCTTCAGCGCGTTGTAGAGCGGTATGTCCGCTTGGCCGGCGACGTGGTTGCACCCCTGAGATGCTGTCAGGATCATGTTCTCGTCTAGCTGCTTCAGGTCCTGTGCAAGCACGTCCCAGTAGGCATGTGTCGAGGCGTCGTTGACGTAGAAGTCCACGCCATCTAGCTTTACCTTGCCGAGGGGGCCGTCGACGCCATTGCCGCTCATGTAGACATCGTAGATGTGGGCGGCCAGCTGGTTGGCCTCCTGCGCCGATGCCAACGTGTATTGTTGCTCGTTGAGCCCTCCAATAGAGAGAAGCACCTTCACTCCGAGCTGTTGGCAGGCGGCGATGTCCTCCTGAAGGCTCTTGCAGCCGCCGGTCTCAGCATCACAAGCGGTACCGAAGTCTGGCCTCGGGGTTCGGCCATTGCCGAAGTTGGTGAGGAAGGCCAAGCTCACGTGGCTGAAGTGTTTAGTTTCGCATGTGGCCCTGAGATCAGCGTTATTCAAGTTTTTCATGTGCGATCCCCAATAGATGGCCATTTGATCAGCGTGGACATTGATGGTGAAGGTAGTGACCATGCAAAGGAGGAAAAGGAAGGAAGGCCAGGAGGAGGAAGCCATTTTTTTCTCTTTTCTCTTCTGTTGGCTCGAGTGGTGGTGATGGTTGGCCAAAGGGGAATGGGAAGATCCTTATATAGTTGAACCATGTACTGTTAACTTACACTTCTGAAATTACGAGAAGCAAAAATATCAGATGGAAAATACTTGGTAGAAATGAAAGGGGTGTTTTCTTGATTATATTGTCTCGTGTCTTATCAAACCACAGTATCTTGAATTCGACAAATTTCAAATTACTTTTTCAAGGCTGCCTTTCTTTTTCGAACGCCATCATCCTATCTACTGCCGTCAGGACTCAAAATTAGACCGCAGCTTAATAATTTAGCATTAGAAGTTAACTTGAGTTAGTTCAGAAAAAAAAGATGGTTGTTTAAGGAAGAAGAGATTTTTGCTCTTATGTTTTTACCATAGTCGCAAAAAAGTGTCACCTGATAAAAAAAATGTTAAAAAAATGAAAATAAAAAACCTATATTTTTCCTTATTTTGAAAATACTTACAGATCAAATTTCTGTATTTTTTCTCATTGTTTTTGCCTAAGAAATAAAACTTAAGTTAAATGATTAATCTTTGTTTATATTTTTTAAAAATTGTTGTTTATTTTATAGATTTTGGCTTTGTCATAAAAAAAACCCAAAAAAACCTTGTTGTTTAAAACCCATTAACGATATTCGGTACTGTAGTTTTTACCTCTGCACGCTTGTGTGCGTTCATGAAACCTAGCACACGCATGTGAGCATGATCATGATCCAAAGAACGGTATATTTTTTGCACTACAGATTATATTTTATGTGCCCGTTATGGTAAAATTCTTAAAATAAGATCAGTTCTGTTTGGTGAAACAACTTTTTTTTTCATCAGTTTTCAAGATGAATTTCACTTCTTGGAATGTCATGCTCACATTTTTCTCTCGAAGTGATGTAATTTCTATTTCCAATGAAACGTCTGCGGGAAAGGTAGCCTCAGGTGTAATTTCCTATTTACAAAGTCAGTGTGGATTTCAAAATTAAGGAGTCTCCGTTAAATAGTTGAGTATGCAGCCAAACGTAATGGATGGATTCCTTTCCCTCGAAGAAAACAGGCGGCCGGAAACAAATTTAGAAAAATTAAGCAGAGCCGACGGAGGAGGAGAGATAAGAAGGACATCATATCATGCTTGGCTAACGTGGGAAGTTGTGAATTGAGCAAAGTTTGGTGCGGGGCTGGCCCATCTGAGATAATGAGAAAAGGCCACCAGCAATTCTCACACGTCCAAAAGCCGGATAATGTGACGCTGGAACAGAAAACGGGAAAGGAACGGTCCTCTTGTTTCTCTACTCTTTTTTTTTTTTGGGTTTTTCTTTTTTAACTTTTTGGATTCGCTTATTTTCCCACAAAAGAATTGAACTTTTCAGTTGAAATGTTAGGACAGCTTATTTATCTTGATAAGGAAGACGACGAAGAATTTAAAGCAGTCTGTTGCCTTCGTGGATGATGGATCACATAGGTACGTAGGAGCACGTGAAGTCTGTCTTGCTTGTGACAGTTTGCAATACGACGGGAGATGCATGGGAGTCCTAGCTTAGGTAGCCAGTTCTTATTATAATGGATGGTAGGTCCCCTTCAATGGCGAAAACAGATTGAACGGGAAGTTCTTTTGGAGACTACCTACTCCAAAGGGCCTTCTTGATAACACGTGTTATTCCATCGGATACCGACGATGGTGCGCTCTCACAGAAAAAACCCGCTTATTGAAGATCATCTGACCTTGGATCGGGTGGTCTGCCATGGCCTTATGCTTTGTCAAGATTTCTAAGAGGAAAGGAAGCAAGACAAGAGAAAGCAATGGATATGGAACCTGTCCAAGATTTTGTCTAATGGGCGGTGGACAGGATCGAGTAGGTGATACATCCATATATATTTTTAAACAAAAAGTTAGCATTTTTGAAATAGCATTCTGTGTAATGCAATGTTCTTCTTATCAAACACCTTGTAAATAACCTTTTGCTGTTAAGTTTTCCGTTCAACTTATGTGCAATTGTGGGTCGATTGATACACCCACAGTTCACTAAGTTTTCCATTTTTGCCAGGCATTTCTGCCTTAAAATTTCCTTTCCATTCATTGGCAACAATGGTCGTGTTTGTTTTGAGTTTCTTTACTTCTCGGTACTCGTGCATCCCATGATCATTTTTTTTTGTTGTAAAAAATTGGTTTTCTTTTAGGGGGTGTTTGATGAGATCAGAATTATCGTATTAGAGAATAAAAAAATTCTTATTTTTGATGAAATAGGAATTCTGCTATCAAACGAAGAATTTTGATTCTAGAATTATAAACTCAACCTTGGATAAAAATTCTTGATTAGTGATTATATCCTAAATGGGTGGAATTATGTTTCCAAAATTTCAGATTTTTATATATCTTTTTAAGACACATGTCATCACGTTTTTAATTCATCAATTCTACACTTGTAATTTTTGTTTTATTAAGCATTCATTTTCAATTCTGGAAAGAAAGTTCCAGACTATCAAATGCGAAGGAAAACTAAAATTAGAATTTTCATTCTAATTCCAGTTTAACGTGGAAATTTGTTCCTATACTTTTAATTCTAGAATCAAAATTGAAGGTCAACAAACGCCCTTAGAAACTCAGGTTTCCTAGAGTTGGATAAAAGTTCTTGGTGACTGATGTGTTCATTCTTCAATGAGTTACTCCTGTAAGTATTAGATACACGTACGACATATTGGATCAGAACTTCTCGCTGCTTTGTGATCTAAATGGATGATGCTTTTTACTAGCTCGCGGATAAACTTGGTCCCTATTTCCTGCGTTTGCAAGGATAGGAAAATTTAGGCTTCACTAAAATAAGACAGACTTATGTCGCATTTCCGTTTTATCAAAGTTGTCTTCCTTCACATTCATTTCATTTCATTTCATAAAGAGGAACGCTACATTTTGGTGTCGTAGTGAATACAACTATCACAGCCCTAAACGGTTAGTGGTATTAAGCTATAAATCCATTCATGGAGACGACGAAGGAGGACCAAATCTACATGTTAAAAACTAAACGCAGCATCCTACAGCTTATTTGTGTCTGTTCAATGTCCAAAATGTCGTGCTCATGAGTCATAGTATAGCTAGTCGAGAAGGTGGTAATGTACAAGTCACATAGTCAGTTCAATTTCTATGGGTGTTATTCTCTTAAACAGTAAACGGTGGGATCATGACAATCTAGATAGACAACGTAACCTACCTCATCTATGTCCCGATGCAGCACAAGACCCTCAAGGCAAAGGGAATGGGGGAAGGGGCATTCATTCTAGATGGTGAATTGTCAACCTCTCCGTCATCACCTGTTCATGTCAATAGGAAAAACATTAGGCAGTCCCTTTAGTAACCTTCCTTCATTGGTGCACCTAAGTCTGATCACCTGCAACATATGTATCCTTTTCTGAATCCCAACCGATTTCATCTCTAATTGTTTGACAAAATAAAGGTGGGTAAGAACTCAAACTCATCATGTATTTGAGGTAAGAATAAGAAGCAAACATTTTCCAACTTTTTCATGAACATTGAACAATACTACTTTGAGAAAAATTCGGGAGGTAAATCCTTTGGATAGACAGCACAGACAGCAGATCTGGTGCATGATTCATGACGTCTCTCATATGGATATCTTGGTATAAACAAAATACACTAAATTTGAAGTTCTTTCATTTAATTGTACGTTTCTTATGTAATTTAAGTAAATGAAAAAAAAAAAATTAAGCGTGTTTTTGTTATCCCAACAAAATCTGATATTATATCTGCAATTTTCAAATTAATGTTTTATAAGATGAATCCTTTTATCTAATTGGAAAACAAAAGCAATCCTTTTGCTCCTGACAGTTACTCGAAAGAAGCCAAAAGTCGTGGCAAATGTTTCTTTTGCTCGACATATATCATTGTTTAGAGGACGAAGTATTAGTGTCTCAATGTATGCCTCACAGTCCACCATGACCGACCGTGTGTAAGAGGCATTTTTGTGTCCATGAAAAGCCTTCTTTTCACTTTAATATTTTGACTTTATAGGAGGAATTTTTTTGTCCTATTTTTTTAGTTTTAATTATTTGTCGGAACTATGGTGGACATTTTCGTTCTGTCCATTTCTGCAAATTATCATCGCTTTTCTTTTCATCAAACTAATAAGCTTTTTGTCTTGTCCTATAGACCCGCAGTCGCCAAGATTAATTCCTCCGCTTTCACTTACGTGCCTCGAACAGTTCCCATCATCTCCTTCCCACATGAGACTCTATCGCTCTTGTTTCCCTGTTAAAATCTATGTACCAAAAACTAGAAAAATTAATCGAAGTAATTTTTTATAATTTTTCGTAAATTCTAAATATATACAGAATCTACTGTGCATACCCAAATTTCTAACTATTATATGTTCATTAGATATTTCAATACTAGTTTTAAACTTATATAATTACAAATGTTTCGTCATGTGCGACCTCATTAGTCCATATATCTTTTACCTTTTCTTCTGTTGAATTAATTCTCACTCTCTCCCTCTCCTGATTATGCAGGTGCTGGTAACAGGCAATTCTTTTGTTTTTGAGACATGAAGACTGAAGAAAGTGAGACATGAAGACTGAAGAAAGTTCAGAAGCATGTAAGCTTCTGCATTTTATTTAGATAGCGAGGCTGTAGGAGCTTTGCATTTTATTTAGATAGCGAGGCAGTAGGAGCTTTACACAGGCTAGGCAAAGCTTTTCAGTCTCAGAAACCAGCGGGCATTCTGATATTACTACTGGGATTGACGATGCGTTCGATGAGGTCGCTGTAGGGTGCGCTGTTGCCATCCTCAAGGAACTTCACATCCAAGTACCTGTTCCACAGCATCACCCCTTTGTAGTTGTCATTCTGACGCGCGATCTTCAATGCACCTGGAAGTTCCTTAGGCCTGATAAAGCCTCGCTCCTCATAGTCAGGGTTGGCAAGGATTCCCAAGTAGAAGTCGATCCTGCTGAACTCCGTGGCCCAGTTCTGCACCGACGCCTCAAAGGCTGCTGTGTGCCTTGGGTGGTAGGTGCAGGGTTGGCCGTAGAAGCGTGGCCACATCTTGCTGAAGAGCCCCGTCTTGAGCGCGTTGTAGAGCGGTATGTCCGCTTGGCCGACAGTGTGGTCACAACCTTGGGATGCCGTTAGGATCATGTCCTCGTCAAGTTGCTTTAGGTCCTGTGCCAGCACATCCCAGTAGCCTTGCGTCGAGGCGTCGTTGACGTAGAAGTCGACGCCATCGAGCTTCACCTTGCCGAGGGGGCCATCGATGCCGTTGCCGCTAAGGTAGACGTCGTAGATGTGGGCGGCCAGCTGGTTGGCCTCCTGCGCTGATGCCAACGTGTATTGTTGCTCGTTGAGCCCTCCAATGGAGAGAAGCACCTTCACTCCGAGCTGTTGGCAGGTGGCGATGTCCTCCTGAAGGCTCTTGCAGCCGCCGGACTCAGCATCACAAGCGGTACCGAAGTCGAGTCTCGGCGTTCGGCCGTTGCCGAAGTTGGTGAGGAAGGCCAAGCTCACGTGGCTGAAGTGTTTAGTTTCGCATGTGGCCCTGAGATCAGCGTTGTTCAAGTTTTTCATGTGTGATCCCCAATAGATGGCCATTTGATCGGCATGGACATTGATGGTGAAGGCAGTGGCCATGCAAAGGAGGAAGAGGAAGGGCAGTGAACAGGAGGACGCCATTTTTTCTCTCTTTTCTCTTCCGTTCGCTCAGAGTGGTGGTGATGGTTGGCAAAAAGGGGATGGGGAGGTCCTTATATAAGTGAACCATGTACTGATAAAGTATACTTCTATAGAAGTTGTAAGAATATCAGAGGGAAAATAAGTGGAAAGAATTTTCACTTCTTCTTGTTTATGTCATGTCGTGTCTTATCAAACCACAATTTCTCCAATTCAACAAATTTCAACCTTTCTCTTTCGAACTACAGCATTCTTTTCCAAGATAACTCATTGTTAGACAGCAGTTTAACACTTAGCTTTAGAAGTTAATTTGAGTTAATATGAAAAAAAATGTGCTTGTTCAGGGAAGAAGAGACTTTTTTCCCCTTATGTTTTTACGATACTCATAGAAAACTGTCATCTGATAAAAATGTTAAAAACAATGAAAATAATAAGCCCTTTTTTAACTACTTTAAAATCAAATTTTAGTACTTTTTTTTTCTTATTATTTTTCTTTAAAGTTAAAACGTAAGTTAAATTATCAATCTTCATTTTTATCATTTACTAAAACATCATTTTTTAACATTTTATCAAGTGACCTTTTGTGTTCCCTTGTTAGCTTTCATTTATTATTATTATTATTATTTTTAAATTTGTTGAATCGTTTGCAAGAATTCTGTCTTTGTTGAAAAATTACACGAAAAACCGCTGTTGTTTAAAACCCGTCGGCGATCTTTGTAAACATAGTTTTAACCTCAGTGTGCTGGTGTGTCTTCATGGAACCCAGAACACGCATGTGAGCTTCATAATCCAAAGAATGATATGATTTTTACTATGCAGATTAAATTTTATGCGCCTGTGTTGATTAATTTTAAGGGTTCTTAAAATAAGATCAGTTCTGTTCGGTGAAACAACTTTTTTTTTCTTCAGTTTTCAAGATGATTCTCACTTCTAAGCAATCCATGGTTTCACCTTTCTCTCGAAAATGATATAATTTCTATTCCAAAAGTTAGACGAAGGACGAGAGACAAGAAGAACATCATATCATGCTTCCACTGCCCGTCTCAGATAATGAGAAAATGCCACCAACAAAAACAATTCATACCCGTCCAAAAGCCCGACAATGTGACGCTGCAAACCAAAAAAGAGAGAAGAACGGTTCTCTTTATTCTCTCTCTTTTTTTCTTTTTTCTCTCTTGACCTTTTTCGTTTCTTTTCTTTCTCCGCAAAAAGAGAAAAAGAAGAAGATCTTTTAGTGGAAATGTTAGGACAGCTTATTTATCTTTGATAAGGAAGACGACACAAAATTGAATGCAGTGTGGAGTCTTCGTGGACGATGGATCAGACGGGTTCGGGCACATCATGGCTGTCGTTCTTAGAGTAATTTGCAACACGACGGGAGAGGGATAGGAGTCCTACCTTTATTTAATGGATGGTAGGTCCCCTTCAAGGGCCAAAAGAGAATGAACAGGAAGTTCTTTTGGAGAGTAGTTCATCCGAAGGATCCACAACCGATTCCCTCGGCTACCGACAATCGTGCCTTCTCACCCAAAAAAAAAAAAAAAAAACCTGCTTGTTGAAGATCATCGAACCCTTGGACGGCGGCTGTCCGCCCGTCCAAACAAGACAGAGCAATGGAGATGAAACATGGCGAAGATTTTTTCTATGGTCAGTGGACAGGCGACGCTCCGGCAGCTTAACTCGATCTCCGCCATGATCCCCATGTCCTCTGCCACGCGTTTTTTGGGGCCGGTTAAGAGCTAAAATCCATGTCGCTCATCTCCGGCCTCGTTGCCTGAAAATAATGGATTACTTTTATCAAAATGAGCTCCCTTCCTTATGCTTCATGCTTTTATCAATTGAAGCGCACCGACTGATACACGTTCAGTGCCAATATTAGTAATCCTTCCTGGTATTATTCTTCGAAATTTAATTGTTGCTAATGTAATACCTCTAAAAATGTTCATTAAGTTTTCCATTTTTCCAGATCAGAAAACGGGAGAAGAACGGTCCTCATTTTTTCTGTTCTCCTTTCCCCTTTTTTTTTTTTTATTCAGTCTCTTTTGCCACAGAAGGATGGAATCTTTCAGTGGAAAGATTACACAACCGCTTAACAATTTAGCATTAGAAGTTAACTTGATTTAGTACAAAAAATAAAGATGCATGTTTGAGGAAGAAAAGATTTTTGCCCTTACGTTTTTAGCTAATAAAATGTTTTACACAATCGAAAGTAAAAAAACTCGTCTTTTTCTCGTTATTTGAAAAAACCCAAAAAAATCAATTTTTTGCATTTTTTCATTAATTTTACATTAGTTTACTTTAAAGTTAAAACATAAGTTAAATTATTTATTTCCATTCCTATCATTACTAAAACATCCTTTGTTTAACATGTTATCAAATTATCTTTTATGTTTTTTCTGTTACATTTTCATTTTTTTTCTATTTTCTATTTTTTACAACTTTTTCTTTTCTAAAGAATTACTGAATTATTCCGAAGAATGTCAGCTTTACCGAACAGGCGCAGTGCAGTGTCCCAAATAATCAGAAAAGGCCACGAACAATGATACAGGTTTAAAAGCCTGACAATGTGGAGAGAAAGTTACCTGCACCGGGTCACCGTGTGGAGAACATTTTGATAATTTATTAAAATAAATGTCTTCCACAGTTTTTTTATGTACTTTTATTTTTTAATTTTTATCTTTTGTACATTAAGTCTTCCACTTGAATTTTTTGATTTTTTTTTTCAAGTGGACCTTTTTGTTTTGTTTCTTTTGCGGCAAAAGAATAGAACCTTTTTAGTGGAAATGTTAGAACATGGTAAATGTAATGTGAAGGATGAGAAAGACGGCACATAATTTAAAGCGTTCTGGAACCATGGCCGGGTGTCACCCACCATGGCCTTATGCGCCCTCACCATTTTTGGATGCAAACCAAAAGGAGCAATGGACGCTTCGTTTTCCTTCATGCTAGCTAGTGTCGTGATCGAAATACCATTAATCCTTAATCAGAAGCTCTGTGCCATAAATATTTTTAGAACACATATTAACTAAAACATTAACGTTTTTGTTTGCCAAACATAATACTATTATGTTCAGTGATTGATATTAAATTTAAAAATTACATCCATACTTATATTTTAAACAAAAACTCAGCAATTTTGGAATGGTATTCTAAAAATGTGTAATACAATGTTCTTCTTACCCAACACCTTGTAAATAGCTTGTTTCCCAACTTCTTGATACTCATGCTTCCCTTCATTTTTAAAAACTGCTTTTCTTTTAGAAACTCAACTACTTTCCAAGAGTTGGATAAAACTTCTTTGTAACTGATGTTTTGATTCTTGTATGAGTTACGGCCACAAGTATTCGATAGACAGTTTGGATCAGAAACTTCCTGCAGCTGTGAGATCTATGAAAGACGCTTTCTACAAGCTCGCAGACAAACTTTGGTCTTATTTCCTGAAATTGCGGAGACAGTGCAGCCAGCCAGTAGACCAGGTTTACGGTTCATGACGTCTCTGACATATATGGATATACACGTTCAACTTTTGTTTCTATAACACAAAATACACCAAAAGTATTCATGTCTCTTGGTCGAGATTATCTTTAGAGGACGAAGTGTATTCATGTCTTAATGAATGCCTCACAAGCCACCATGTTCTTGTGTAAGAGGCATTTTTGCGTCCTTTTCTGTTTAGTATTCTTGTCTTTATATGAGGAATTTTTTTCCCCTATTTTCTTTAGTTGTAGTTATTTGTCCATTAGAGCTATGGTGGACACTTTCGTTCTGTCATTTACAGGTATTGGGTAGCTCCTGGACTGGCACGAAAGCTTCCCATCATGTGCCTCCCAAATGTGAAACTTTATCTCTCTTGTTTCCTCCTTAAAAGTTAGGTAACAAAAACAAGAAAATTAATCGAAGTAATTTGCTATACTTCTTCGTAAATTATATATATACATACATATATATAGACAGAATCTAATGTTCATTCCAAAATTCCTAACTATTATATGTTCAGTAGACACAGCGAGCACATTTGGTTTACTGATATCGATGTGCACGACCAAGTTTTGGCGCGCGCACATGGAAATACATTCCACCGGTATATTGTCTGTTTCTTATGCAATATTTTAAGTAGCTAAATGAAAAAATCTAAATATATGTATGTTTTGTTACTTCAACATGGTGTTAAACACGTTTGTCCCTCACAGGCCACCATTTTAATTATTTTTTATCACTGGTGCTTTTCCTTTATTTTATTTCTATTCGCCCGAGCTATTAGACGCGTCTGCAATTGAACTGGCAGCCGCCATGAATTGGCAAAAGCCATTTAGTTAAGGGGCACTAATAATAAATTTTAAGTTTTTATAAAAAAAATTGCTCTAAAGTGTCAATGTTAAGATAATTATTTTTTATTTTCCACACGGACAATTGCCCACACTTTCCCCACACAAGCCTTTGCCCCTACTCGATGAAGGTGCAAATTTTGGATGTCACTTATCTTTCCTTGTCAAAGATCTACATACGATAAACTAAGAAAATTAATCGAAGCAATTTGTTATATTAATCCATCATAAATCCTATATACGGACAGAAATCCGATCTTCATATCCTTATTATTATGTTCAGTAGATACCTTGTTAAAACTACTCTTAAATTTATATACCGATATTTGTTTATAACATATGTGACCATATTTTTCCACGCATCATTTATGTTTTTGGATGAATTAATTTTCTGTCTGTCTATCTCCCTCTCCCTCATGCTGGCGTTAGAAACCACAAATTTTCTTTTGAAACAGAAGAAAGTTCAGAAGCATGTAAGCTTCTGCATTTTATTTAGATAGTTAGGCAGTAGGAGCTTTTGCACAGGCTACGCAAAGCTTTTCTGCCTTAGAAACCAGCACGGGTCCTCATATTGCTACTGGGGTTGACGATGCCATATATGATGTCACTGTAAGGTGCACGGTTGCCGTCCTCAAGGAACTTCACGTCCAAGTACCTGTTCCACAGCATTACCCCTTGGAAGTTCTCATGCTGACGCGCGATCTTCAGTGCACCTGGAAGCTCCCTAGGTGAGATAAAGCGTTGCTCCTCGTAGTCAGGGTTGGCGAGGATCCCCAAGTAGAAGTCCATGTCGCTGAACTCTGTGGCCCAGCTCTGCACAGAAGCCTTGAAGGCTGCGGTGTCCCTTGGCTGGTAAGTGCAGGCTTGGCCATAAAACCTCGGCCACACCTTGCTGAACAGCCCCGTCCTAAGCGCGTTGTAGAGCGGTATGTCCGCCTGGCCGGCGGTGTGGTTGCACCCTTGGGATGCTGTCAGGATCATGTTCTCGTCCAGCTGCTTCAGGTCTTGTGCAAGAACGTCCCAATAGGCGCTTGACGAGGCGTCGTTGACGTAGAAGTCCACGCCATCTAGCTTCACTTTGCCGAGAGGGCCATCGACGCCGTTGCCACTCATGTAGACGTCGTAGATGTGGGCGGCCAGCTGGTTGGCCTCCTGCGCCGACGCCAACGTATACCTGTTCTCATCTTGCCCTCCAATAGAGAGCAGCACCTTCACCCCGAGTTGCTGGCAGGCGTTGATGTCCTCCTGAAGGCTCTTGCAGCCGTCGGTTTCAGCGTCGCAGGCAGCACCGAAGTCAGGCCTTGGCGTTCGGCCATTGCCGAAGTTGGTGAGGAAGGCCAAGCTCACGTGGCTGAAGTGTTTAGTTTCGCATGTGGCCCTGAGATCAGCGTTATTCAGGTTTTTCATGTGCGATCCCCAATAGATGGCCATTTGGTCAGCATGGACATTGATGGTGAAGGTAGTGACCACGCAAAGGAGGAGAAGGAAGGAAGGCCAAGAGAAGGCAGCCATTTTTGCTCTCTTTTCTCTTCTGTTTGCTCGAGGGATGGCGATGGCTGGCTAAAGGGGGAATGGGAAGGTCCTTATATAGTTGAACCATGTACTGTTAACTTACACTTCTGAAACTACGAGAAGTAAGAATATCAAATGGATAATGCTCGGTAGAAATGAAAAGGATGTGGAAGGAGTTTCCACTTTTCTTGTTTCTATTGTCTCGTGTCTTATCAAACCACAATATCTCGAATTAAACAAATTTCAAATTACTTTTTCAAGGTTTAGGCCTTTCTTTTTCGAACGCCGTCATCCTATCTACTGCCGTCAAGGCTCAAAGATGGACAGCAGATCAATATTCAATAATTTAGCATTAAAAGTTAACTTGGGTTAGTACTGAAAAAAAGATTGCTCGTTTGAGGTAGAAGAGATTTTTGCCCTTATGTTTTTAGTCCATAGTCACAAAAAACTGTGAGCTGATAAAAAAGTTAAAAACAATGAAAATTAAAAACCCACCTTTTTCCTTTTTGGAAGAAACTTCAAGATATTGGTGTGTTTTCTTGAAAACTAGCCCACGCATGTGAGCTCGATCATGATCCAGAGAATCGTATATTTTTTACTTTACAGATTAGATTTTATGTGCCCATTATGATTAACTTTAAAATTCTTAAAATAAGATCAGTTCTGTTTGGTGAAACAACTTTTTTTCAACAGTTTTCAAGATGAATTTCACTTCTTAGAAATTCATGCTTTCATGTTTCACTCGAAATTGATGTAGTTTCCATTTCCAATGAAAGGTCTGCGGGGAAGGTAGCTTGAGTTGTAATTTCTATCTAAAAAGTTAGTATGGATTTCAAAATTAAAGAGTCTCCGTTAAATGGTTGAGTATGCAGCCTAATGGATGGATTGGATTCCTCTTCCTTCAAGAAAAAAAAAAAAAAAAAAGGCCGTAAGCGAATTTAGAAAAGGGAAGTGGGTAGAAGGCGACGGATGAGAAGAGATAAGAAGAACATGATATCATGGTTGGGTAACGTGGGAAGTTCTGCATTGAGCAAAGTTTGGTGTGGGAACCACACGGCCGCGGTGGCACATCTCATATCCGTCAAGAAAAGGCCGGACAATGTGACGCTGGAACCAAAGACGAGAGAAGAACGGTTCTCTTTATTCTCATTTTTTTTCTTTTTTCTCCCTTTACCTTTTTGGTTCGATTCTTTTTCCGCAAAAAAAAAAAAAGTGGAAATGTTAAGACAGCTTATTTATGTTTGATAAGGAAGAGGAGACAGAATTGAAAGCAGTCTGGAGGCTTCTTGTCGTGGACGATGGATCACACGGGTTGGGGCAAATCATGGTTGTCTTTCTTAGAGTGATTTGCAACACGACGAGAGAGCGACGGGAGTCCTACCTTTAGCTAATGGATGCTAGGTCCCCTTCAAGCTTAGCTAAGAGCTAAAATGCATGCCATTTATCTCCGGCCTAGTTGCCGGAAATTGATGGATTACCTTTATCAAAATGAGCTCCCTTTCTTATCCTTCATGCTGGCCAGTGTTGTGATCGATATACCATTCCTTAATCAGAAGCTCTATGCCATAAACATTTTTACAACACATGTTAACTAAAACGTTATGTTTTTTGTTTGACAAGCATAATATGCTTATGCTCTGTAGTTGATACTAAATTTAAAATTTTACATCCATAGATAATTTAAAACAAAAACTCAGCGTCTTTTGAGTAGCATTCTAAAAATGTGTAATACATTGCTATTCTTACCCAACATCTTGCAAATAACTTATTTGAACTTACTTTTAGGTTTTCCCTTCAACTGATGCGTATCGACTGATACACGTACAGTGCCAATATTACTAATCCTTCCTGGTATTATTCTTCAAAATTTAATTGTTGCTCATATAGTACCCCTTAAAATGTTTATTAACTTTTCCATTTTTGCTACGCATTTGAGCTTCGCTAATTTCCCTTCCAATCATTCGTAACTATGGTCGTATTAATTTCTTAAAAGTTTCTCTCTTCTCGGAACTCATGCGTCCTCTTCATTTTTTCCATTGTAAAAAATGGTTTTCTTTTTCCTAGAGTTTCGATAAAATTAACTTCTTTATGATTGAAGTGTTGATTCTAAGAGTTACAACTACAAGCATTAGATATACATAGACGGATGGATTGTATCTGAACTTCTCGCTGCTGTGTGATCAATGAAAGATGCTTCCTACAAGCTCCTAGATAAACTTGGGTCCAATTTCCTGTGATTGCAGATATAGGAAACTAAATTGATGTTTCACAAAAATAAGGCAGACTTTTGTTGCATTTGGGTTTAACCTAAATCTTTCTTCTTTCACATTCATGTCGATATGGCTCGTTTTACAACGATCAATACTACGTTTTGGTGTTCTAGAAAATACAACTCCCACAGCCCCAACGGCTTGAGGTATTGCTGTAAGCATAGCAAATCCTTTCATGGAGATGACGACGTTAAAAACTTGACGCCTGTTTGGCGGACACCAAAAACAGACGTTCTAGAGGTTACTTGTAACAGTTCAATATTTGATGCCATAAAGGGTCTAGTATAACTGGTTGGAAAGGTAGTCACGTAAAAACTGCATCGTCTATACGGTTCTTGTGGATATTATTTTCTTGGATTGCACATGGTGGGATCACGAAATTCTAAGTTCATGAACTCAGAGGGGGCCTTCATGCCTCTTTTTCAAGCGTAGGGTCACCCAGAACTGTTCAATATTTGATAGGCTATTTATCAATAAGACAAACATTAGGCCGTTCATTTCATAAGCAGATTTAGTTTACACGATTCAAGACGCCTTTGATATGAATATAATATGGTGGTACAACTAAAAACTACACTAAACTCGAAGTTCTTTCATTTAATTGTCTGTTTCTTGTGGGAAAAGCTGTTTTTGTTATCCGAACAAAATCTGATACTATATGTGGATATTTTCAAAACGATTTATCATTTATAAGATGAATCCTTTTGTCTAACTGGAAAACGAAGGCAGTCCATTCACCATTAGCTCCTCAAAATTACTCAACAAAAACCAAAAAGTCGTGGCTGGCACATAAGTGCAAATATTTCTCTTGCTCGGCATAATCTTTAGAGGACAATGTATTCCTGTCTTAATGAATCTCACACAGGCCACCTTGTCCCCGTGTAAGCGGCATTTTTGTCTTCATGAAATGCGTCCTTTCCAGTTTAATATTCTTGTCTTTTAATGAAAATCTTTTTGTCCTTATTTTCTTTAGTTGTAGTTGTTTGTCCATCAGAGCTAAGATTATGGTTGGATTTGCCTGGTTGGTGCCTCACAGAAGCAAACCCAGCTAACTCTCATCCTTCAGTTTCTGTTTTCTCTCTTTCTCCTTCTTCTTCTCTTTCAGTCCCTGCCCCTGTTTCCTACCATACTTGAACAGATCCGAAGCCCTCCCTGGTGATTTGCTGACACCACCATCAGACGCTGCAGTGACTTCCGCCGCTTCATCTCCAACAGACAGCAGCTTAATACGGAGGAAGAAGAGATTATTGCCCTAAAAAGTTACAAAATTTGGAAACTAAAAAATCCGTCTTCTTCCTATCTTTCGAAGAAACTTCAAAATCAAATTTTAGCCTTTTTTTCACAATATTTTACATTATTTTTTGTTTCAAATTTAAAACTTAAGTCAAATTATTTACCTACAACGTTATCACTCCTAAAACATTATTGTACCGTGCACACGCATGTGAGCTTCATGATCTAAAGAATGTTATATTTTTTACTGTGCAGATTGGATATTATGGGACAAGTCTTGCTTTCATTTTTCTCTCGGAATGTATGTAATTTCAAATTAAAAAGTCAGTATCTAAGATCACGATGCATTTCATTCACAAAATGAATTATGGCGTCTCTTCGTCAGATGGTTAGCAGCAAGGAACAGGATGCAAGGATGACCGACGAGGAGGGATAAGGACGACATCATATCACGTATCACGAATCTGGTTATGTACATAACACCAATACTCTAGCAAAGGCCTATATATGGATGAGTGCATAGGTCAGGAGGACACATGTCATAAACCAACAATTCGTGCCGGTTCAAATGCCCGACAATGTGACGCTGGATCAGAAAACGGGAGAAGGTCGACGGTTCTCTTTTTCTTCTCCTTCCTTTTTCGTCTTTCATTTTTGTTCTTTCAGGTGAAACTTTTTGATTCGTTACTTTGCCCACAAAAGAACGGAATTTTTAGTGGAAATATTAGAACCGCCTGTTTGTCTGCATTGTGATGGATAAGAAAGACGAGACAGAATTTAGAGCGGTCTGAAGCTTTCGTGGACGATGGATCACAGAGTTTGGGGCCCCTGAAGGCTGTCTTGCTTGGGATAATTTGCAACACGATGGGAGATGCATGGGAGTCCTTGCTAGATAAGATCTCATTTTAGTGGGCGGGGGTCCCCTTCAATGGCTAAAGAGAGTGAACAGGAAAGTCCTCTAGAGACTACCTAAATTCCAAGGGCCTTCCTGATTACACGCGTTATACCATGAGTCCCGCAATGAGATCCATCAATCACTAGTCCCTCTTCTACAGACGTCATTGCAACTTTATTAAAAGTTTCAAAAGTACAACTGCACATGTAACACTATCTCTTTTAGATGGAAATTTTTAAACAAAAACTCAGAAGTTTTGGAGAAGTATTCTAAAAATGTGAAATACAATGTTCTTATTATCCAAGACCCTGTAAATAACTTATTTGAACTTATTTATTATAAAGTTTTCCCTTCAACTGATTTGCATCCACCGATGTTAGTAGCCCTTCCTGAAATTAGTCTTTGAAATTTAAGTGTTGATGCTAATGTAATAACTCCTAAAATGTTTATGAACTTTTTGTTACCGCATTTCAGCTTCACTAATTTCCTTTCCATTCACTGGTCGTGCTTCTTATAAGTTTCTCTACTTTCATGCATACCTTCATTTTTTTTCTCGGATCTTTATATCGGGTTTTCTTTAAGCGTGCTTGATACTGTTGTGAAAAATGGGTTTCTTTTTAGAAATTTTCAAGTTTTCTAGAGTTGGATAAAACTTCTTTGTGATTGATATGTTAATTCATGTATGAATTACGCCTTGGGTCAGAACTTCTCGCAGCTGTGTGATCTATGAATGATGCTTTCTACAAGCTCGCAGATATACTTGGGTCCTATTTCCTGCGTCTGCGAACGTAGGAAAATTCATGCTTCACAAAAATAAAACAGACTTTTGTTGGATAACCTGTTGGATTTGCCTTTTAGTTGAAGCTTTCTGCGTTCACATTCGTTTCCATAAGGTTCATTTCATGAGGAGCGCTACATTTTTTTGTTCTAGTCAATACAACTACCATGGCCCTAAAGGGTTTGTAGTATTGCATAGCAAATCCTTTCATCGAGTCAATGCAGGATGACCAAATCTACATGTTAATCACTTAACGCATGTTTGACCGATACCTAAAAGCAGGTATTGTAGAGACTACTTGTGATTGTTCAAATTTGATGCTTTAAAGGGTGTAGTATAGTTGGTTGCAAAGGTACCCATTAAAAAACGCATCGTTGGTACAATTCTCATGGGTATTACACTCTTGGATCTTAAACGGTGGGATCACTACTTTCTATGTTCAGCTGTGTATGCCACCGAGGAAGAAGGAATGGGAAGGGGGCCTTCAAGGTTTCAAGTGGTGGGTTGTTAACCTCATGTTCACCTAAAACTGTTCAATATTTGAGAGTTATTTGTGCTGCAAACAGTTGGGAGAGTTGGCTCCCTACCTTTTGTTATATATATATATATGTATACACACACACACAAAAAGATGAAAGAAAGTATTACAAAAGAGAGAGAGAGAGAGAGAGAGAGAGAGAGAGAAAGGGATAATCCTGAATTGACTTACAAATCAGGGAAAGACTCACATTCTCTAACAACGACATTCACAAAGGCAAAAAACTTAGGAGATTAAGCTTCTAAAGGTGAATTTGCATTGAATACTGTAGCAAAAATGGAGAAGGACGGCCCAAATTATCTGCAAAACCCCTTCCCTGTAGCCTTGTAGCTGCTCGCTTGAGGGTTTGTTCATTTTAAAGGAGCTCCCAAAACTGCAACCCTACCATTCACTTGCAAAAATGTAGTAAGAATGGTTTCGGGTAACGCTTCAGCATCTGATTGGGGCACTTTCTCCTTCAAACATATAGTAGTATATATACGATTTCTATCTACAGAAAATATGCAGGTAATTGACTTCCCGTAGATAGTAAAACGTCTGTTTACGTTGCAAATGATCCAATTTGTATGTGTGTATAAAGGCCTTGGATCAGGAGGGATCCCATATCTAAACCAGCAAGATAATTCACAGAGATGCTGCTTCCACCACTGTGTTGCACAAATGATGTTTTAAATGTCAACCCGCATAAGGAAAGACAAATTAGTCATAGATGCCCCCTCATTCTCATGCAACAGAGAATTTTGGTATCTCCTTATCCACCAAATCACCATCGGGAAACATAGCCTCCGGCTTGTTGTCATCTATTTAGTCTTGAATAATTTTGCTCTCCGCCAATTCCACATGGCCATCAAAGAAGAGAACTTCATACTAGAAACACCCATTTTAATACTAATATACTGCCAAACAAATTTGGCATACTTACAGGAGATAAAGTTGAACATGTGGACATTATCAAGCTTAGAAGTTTCTGCTTTAATGCCGACAAAGTATTCGAAATAGCTATAGGAATAGCTTTACTTTCCCAAATTGAAGATGGAGATTGATGTACCTGGCCTTTTTTGTTGAATAGCTCTATAGATGTCCATCCTATTCAAATCAACAAAATCTTTGTTCTTCCAAAACAGTCGATCAGGATAAAGGTGCAATTGGGTGCTTTCAACAACCAGCCTAATCCATGGGAAACGTAAATATGTCAAAAGAACACAAGAATATAATGTCAATAAGACAAACATTAGGCAGTTCTATTCATAAGCTTGTTCATTAATACACATAACTTACAACCTATGTAGCTTATCTGAATCCCAACGATTTGCATCTCTAATTGCTTGACACTATCGCCAGGCAGCAGATTTGGCTACGTGGATTCATGAGTTCTCTGATTTGGATAGGGTGGTACAACAAAGAAATACACTGAATTCGAGGTTCTTTCATTTAATTGTCCGTTTCTTATGAAAAAAATAGTTTTTTGTTATCCCAACAAAATCTGATATTATATCTGAAAAGTTTCAATTTCATTTCTCATTTATAAGATGAATCCTTTTGTCTAATTGGAACACAAAGCAATCCATTGCCCCTCACAGTTACCCGATGAAAGCCAAACGTCGTGGCTGGCGGATAAGTGGAAATATTTCTTTCGCTCGACATAAACTTTCGAGGACAAGGTACTCCTGTCTCAACGAATCCCACACAGGCCACCATGTCCGTGTGTAAGAGGCATTTTTGTCTCCTTCTTTTCACTTTAATATTTTTGTCTTAGCAGGAGGATTTATTTTGTCCTTGTTTTCTTTAATTTTAATTATTTGTCCTTCAGAGCTATGGTCGGTACTTTCGCTCTGTCCACTTCTACAAAAGAGCATCGCTTTTCTTTTCACCAAACTAACAAGTCTTTCGTCTTTTCGAGTATTGGGAAGCTCCTGATCCCGCGTGTGTGCCCTTGATCCGTCTACTATAGACTTGCAGTCGCCAAGATTAATTCCGCCACTTACCACGAAACGTTCCCATCATCTGCCTCCTAACGTTAAGACTTTATCTCTCTTCTTTCCTCCTTAAAATCTATGTAACAAAAACTGGAAAACTAATAGAAGTAATTTGTTATAATTCTTCATAAATTCTATATATAGACAGAATCTAATGTTCATTCCCAAGTTTCAAACTATTATATGTTCAGTAGATAGATTTTTTAATACTATGTTGTAAATTTATGTAATTACAAATGTTTCATCATATGCGACCTGATCATTATTCGATATATCTTTTAAGTTTTTTTTCTTGTTTTATTAATTCATTCTTCCCCTCCCCTCCTCTCATGTTGAAGTTGGCGACCACAAATTTTCCTTTGAAACAGAACAAAGTTCAGAAGCATATAAGCTTCTGCATTTTATTTAGATAGCTAGGCAGTAAGAGCTTTGCACAGGCTAAGCAAAGCTTCTCAGTCTCAGAAACCAGCGGGCATTCTGATATTACTACTGGGATTGACGATGCGTTCGATGAGGTCGCTGTAGGGTGCGCGGTTGCCATCCTCAAGGAACTTCACATCCAAGTACCTGTTCCACAGCATCACTCCTTTGTAGTTATCATACTGACGCGCGATCTTCAACGCACCTGGAAGTTCCTTAGGCCTGATAAAGCGTCGCTCCTCATAGTCAGGGTTGGCAAGGATGCCCAAGTAGAAGTCGATCCTGTTGAACTCCGTGGCCCAGTTTTGCACTGACGCCTCAAAGGCTGCAGTGTCCCTTGGGTGGTAGGTGCAGGGGTGGCCGTAGAAGCGCGGCCACATCTTGCTGAACAGCCCTGTCTTGAGCGCGTTGTAGAGCGGTATGTCCGCCTGACCGACAGTGTGGTCACAACCTTGGGATGCCGTTAGGATCATGTTCTCGTCCAGTTGCTTTAGGTCCTGCGCCAGCACATCCCAGTAGTCGTGCGTGGAGGCGTCGTTGACGTAGAAGTCGACGCCATCGAGCTTCACCTTGCCGAGGGGGCCATCGATGCCGTTGCCACTCATGTAGACGTCGTAGATGTGTGCGGCCAGCTGGTTGGCCTCCTGCGCCGATGCCAATGTGTACTGTTGCTCGTCGAGCCCACCAATAGAGAGAAGCACTTTCACTCCGAGTTGTTGGCAAGCGGCGATGTCGTCCTGAAGGCTCTTGCAGCCGCCGGTCTCAGAATCACATGCGGTACCGAAGTCAGGCCTTGGCGTTCGGCCATTGCCGAAGTTGGTGAGGAAGGCCAAGCTCACGTGGCTGAAGTGTTTGGTTTCGCATGTGGCCCTGAGATCAGCGTTTTTCAAGTTTTTCATGTGCGATCCCCAATAAATGGCCATTTGATCAGCATGGACATTGATGGTGAAGGCTGTGGCCATGCAAAGGAGGAGAAGGACAGGCAGGAAGGGAGGCAAAGAGGAGGACGCCATTTTTTCTCTTTTCTCTTCTGTTGGCTCGAGTGGAAATGGTGGTTGGCCAAATGAGATGGGGAGGTCCTTATATAGTTGAACCATGCACTGTTAACGTTAGTCCTAGAAGTGAGAACATCATATCAGATGGAAAATACTTGCTAGAAAAGAAAATCATGTGGAAGAGTTCCCGTTTTCTTGTTTATATTGTTTCGCATCTTGTCAAACCACAACATCTAAAATTAATCAAATTTCAAATGACGTTTCGAAAGTTGCCTTCCTTTTTCAAACGCGACAATTCAATCTACCGCTGTCAAGGTAACTCAATGTTAGGCAGCAGCTTTGTAATTTACCCTTAGAAGTTTACTTGAGGTAGTACTGAAAAAAAAAGATGCTTGTTTGAGGAAGAAGAGATTTTGCCATTATCTTTTACTATAGTCACAAAAACTGTCATCTCATAAACATGTTAAAAACCCTGTTCTCTTCATGTTTTTTGAAAAAACTGCAAATTCTTTTTTTTTTTGCATTTTTATCCTTATTTTTACATTATTTTTGCTTTAAAGTTTTAAACTTAAGTTATGTTATTAACCTACATTTTGGTCATTACTAATACATCATTTTTTACCATTTTATCAAGCTGCGTTTTGTGCATTCTTGTTATTTGACATTTTGTTTACTTTTTCCTAATTTTTATTATTCTTTATTTTTTAAAAAAGCTGTCGATTTTTTCTCAATAAATTTTGCTTCTTCAAAAAAATACTCAAAAAATCCTTCTAGTTTAAAACCCATTCACGATATTTGTTACTCTAGTTTTTACCTCTGTGCTTGTTTTTTTTTTCCTGAAGCCTTGCACGCGCATGTGAGCTTCATAATCTAAAGAACGATATAACATTTTCTCTGCATATTAGATTTTACGTGCCCAGTGTGATTAATTGTAAATTTCTTAAAATAAGATCAGTTATGTTTAGTGAAACAACTTTTTTCTTCAGTTTTCAAGATGATTCTCATTTCTTCGCAATTCATGCTTTCATTTTTTCTCTCGAAATTGGTGTAATTTCTACTTTAGAAGTTAATATCTAAGATAAAGATGCCTTTCTCTTACAAAATTAAAGTGTCTCCGTTAGATGGTTAGCATGCGGCCTTACGGTTGAATTCCGCTCCGTCAGAAAAAACAAAGAAAACAAAACAAAACCAAAGGCAAAAACAAAAGGCCGGAAACAAATTTAAAAAAAGGGATAAGAAGCACATCATATCACGAACCTTGGTTATATACACAACACCAATGCTTGTTCAAAAGTCTATATGGATGATTTGATCAGGAGGACACATGTCATGCGCTGGAAGCTACACGCTGATACACATGACCACCTCTTATCATATCGCTGGAATAACGTGGGATGTTTGGAATTGATCAAGCATGGTGTGGGGGGACCACATGGACGCGGTGGCCCACCTTAGATAAGGAGAAACGGCCACCAACAATCACTACCCGTCCAAAAGCCGGACAATGTGACGCTAGATCAGAAAACGGGAGAAGAACGGTTCGCTTTTTTTCTCTTTTCTTTTTCTTTTCTTCTCCCTATTTTTTCTAGTGAACCTTCTTTTATTCGTGTTTTTCCCCACAAAAGAGTAGAATTTTTCAGTGGAAATGTTAGAAACGCTTGTTTGTTTGTCTGCATTGTGATGGATAAGGAAGACGACACGGAACTGAAAGCGGTCTGGAGGCTTCGTGGTCGATGGATCACTGAGGTAGGAGCACGTGAAGGCTGTCTTGTTTGTGATAATTTGCAACACGACGGGAGAGCCAAAGGAGTCCTAGCTTAGCTAGCTACTCCTCATTTTAATGGATGGTAGGTCCCCTTCAATGGCGAAAACAGATTGAATAGAAAGGTCTTTTGGAGACTACCTAATTCGAAGGGCCCTTCCTGACAACACATGTTATATTGTAGGTCCCTGCAGATGGAACCCACCATTTGAAAGGAAACAAGACGAAGCAATGGACATGGGATCTTGGCCAAGATTTTGTTTACGAGCGGTGAAGAAGATCGAATAGGCGACACTCCAACCTTGTCCGGCAGACTAACTCGATCTCCGCCGTGATCCCCATGTCCTCAGCCGCGTATTTTTGGGTCCGGCGAAGAAATAAAATCCATGTAACCCATCTCCGGCATGGTCCCCGGCAACCGATGGATTTCTTTTATCAAAATGAGCGCCCTTCGTTTTGCTTCATGGCAGCTAGTGTTATGATCGATACCAATACGCTATTAGAAGCACTATAACGTAAATATTTCTAGAACGCACGTTAATAAAAAACGTTATGTTTTGTTTGACAACCATAGTATAATTATGTTCAGTATTTGATTATTAAATTAAAAAATTACGTCCATATATATTTTTAAACTACTCAGCATTTTTTGAATAGAATTCTAAAAATGTGTAATGCAATGTTCTTCTTCTGATTGACTTATTTAAACATCGATGTTATTAAGCTTTCCCTTCGACTGATGTGCATGTAGTTATACACGTACAATACGAATATTAGTAGCCCTTCCCAGTGTTGGTGTTCGAAATTTAATTGTTGATGGGAATCTCATACCTCTCAAAATGTTGATTAAGTTTTCTATTTTTGCTACGCATTTCAGCCTCACTAATTTCCGTTCCATTCATTGGTAACTATACATGGTCATGTTTCTTGTAAGTTTCTCTACTTCTCGGCACTTATGCATCCCTTCATTTTTCTGTTGCAAATTAAAAATGGTTTTCTTTTAGAAACTCAAGTTTCCTAGAATTGGATAAAACTTCTCTGTGATTGATGTGTTCATTCTTGTATGAGTTACGTCTACAGGTGCGACTTATACATAGACAGATTGGATCAGTGTGTGATCTCTGAAAGATGCCTTCTACGAACTCGCAGATATACTTGCGTCCTATTTCCTGCGTTCCCAGAGATAGGACAACTCATGCTTCACTAAAATAAGACAGTCTTTTGTTGCATTTGCATTTTAGCTAAGGCTATCTTCTTTCACATTCATTTGAATTTCGAAATGAATTTTCGAGAAGTCAGTCACATACAAGGTGCATTGTCGGTTTCATTTATATAAGTGCTACTCCCTTTCATTGTAAATGGTGAGATATACTTCCCCCAGGTCTCGACATACAGCCGAGGACCCTCGGAGAGGGGGAATGGAAGAGAAAGCCTTTAAGATTCTTTTTTAGAGGGTAGATTGTAAACCTCATGCTCAGGTGAAGCGGTTCAATATTTGATATGTTATTTTTCAATACGACAAACATGAGGCAGTTCCTTTCTTAATCTTTTTCATTAACGCACGCACCTATGTTAACGGAGTCTGATCTGCAATCTATGTAGCTTGTTGAATCGCAACATTTTGCATTGACAAACTAGAGGAGGGTAAGAACTGAAGCATACCTTGTATGTGAGGTCAGAATAAGAAAACATAATGAACATTGAACAATTGTACTGAGTAAAATTCAGGCATTAACTCCTTTAGATAGATGACAGTACCGCCAGTCAGCAAATGACAGCACAGAGAAAAGGCCACTTGGCTGCCCAATAATTTATCCGGAAATATCGGGCCGGCCCGGTTGGGCTGGATCATTTTTTAAATATTTATTTTATTATTTTTTATATATAAATATGATATTTTGTTAAGATTAATTATATTTATATATTATTTTACATTTAAAAATAATATTTTTTTAATTTGATCGAGTGGGCTTGGGTCGGGTTTAGGCTCAGGTTTTAATGGTTGGAGTGGTTGGAGTGTCAAACCAGCCCAAACTTGGTTTCCAGTTGAGCTAGGCTGATACCCAGGCTTACCTTTAATATGGATGTACACATGATATAACAAAAAATACACTAAATTTGAATTCCTTTCATTTAATTGTCTGTATTAAATGTATTTTTATTTTTCCAAGAAAATTGTATGTGTAACTTTTCATTCATTCATGACACGAATGTTTTCGTCTAATTGGAAAGCAAAGGCTACCCATTTCCTCCTCACAGTTGAAGCCAAAAGTCGTTGCTGTCACATGAGCAGAAGTATTTCTGCTGCTCGACATTATCTTTAGAGGACAAATAATTCCTCTCTTCATGAATTCCTCAAGGCACCATTTCCTTGTGTAAGAGGCACTTTTGTCTTCTTGAAAGGAGTTCTTTTCAAATATATTGTCGTTATAAGAGGCTTTTTTTGCTAGAGCTACGGTGGACACCTTCCGTTCCGTCCATTTATACAAAATATCCTCTGTTTCCTTTTCGTGAAACTAAAGGCCTTTTGCCTTTTTCCGGCATTCGGGAGCTCCTCGACGCGGGCTTCCAGTCACATGATTAATTTGTCCACTTACTAGAATAGTTAATCGAAGAAATTTGGTATAATTCTTCATAAATTTTACAGATAGACAGAATCTAACGTTCATTCCCTAATTCCTTTGTATTTTCAGAAAATAGACTTTTTAATAGTAATAATCTTAACCATACATAATTAAAAATGTTTCATCATATGCGACCTAATTATGCGACCTAATTAAAAATGTTTGATCATAAATTTTAGTTAGTTCTCTCTTTCTCCCTCCCCTTCTCGTGTGGGTCTTGAGAACAAAATCAAGTTCTGAAGCCTACAAGCTTCTTCATTTTATTTAGTTAGATACCGTTACGAGCTTTCCACAAGCTAGGCGAAGCTTTTCATGCAGCAGCAGACATCCTGATATTCCTACTCTTGATGATGGGATATGAGGTCGCTGTAGGGCGCGGCGCCATTGCCGTCCTCAAAAAACTTTACGTCCTAGTGTCTGTTCCATACCATAATCCTTTTGCAGTTCTTGTACTGACGCTCGATTGCCAGTGCACCAAGAAGCTCATTCGGGTGGATCCACTGCTCCACAAAGTAGCTGGGCTTGGCGATGAGCCCGAGGTAGAAGTCCATCCCGCTGAACTCTGTGGCCCAGTTCTGCACTGATGCTGCGAAGGAGATAGTGTCCGATGGCTTGTAGGTGCAGAGGTGGCTGTAGTAGCGTGGCCACATCTTGCTGAACAGCCTCACCTTCAGGGGGCTGTACTGGGGCATGTTTGTTTCCCCGGCCGTGTGGTGGCAACCCTTGGATGCCGTCAGGACCATGCTTCCGTCCAGTTGCCTCAGGTCATGCGTCAACACATCCCAATAGTCATTTGTCGAGGCATCGTTGATATAGAAGTCGACGCCATCAAGCTTCACTTTCCCGAAGGAGCCGCGTATGCCGTAGCCGCTTAAGTAGACATCGTAGATGTGGGCGACCAGCTGGTTGGGCCTCCTTTACTGAAACCAGCGTATAGGTGCTCATGTCGAACCCTCCAATGGGGAGCAGCACCTTCACCCGACGGGTTGGCAGGCAGCGTTGTCCTTTGAAGGTTCTTGCAGCCTCCAATCTCGACGTTGCAGGAGGTCCTAAAGTCAGGCCTCGGCAGCCGCCCAATACCGAACTTGCTGAGGAAGGCAGTGATGAAGTGGCTGAAGTGATTAGTTTGCAGGTGGTCTTCAGAGCCGCGTTGGTGAGATGTGCCTCTTAAAGAAGACTCTCGAAGACTCCACAGGCAGCCACAGCTGTACACCACTTAACCCAGCTATGTTACAGCTGTATCCCACTAAGTAGCACCCATGTAATGTATCGAGATCATGTATGCATATATATATTGGAAAATAAAATAAAAAACTTAATTCGTGTTCTCCATTCTCTCTCTCTGTTTCTCCGTGACCTCTGCTTCCACAGTCTCGCTTGAGACTCCTCTCTTCTTGCAGGCTCAAACCTGTTGCAGACAGATTTCAGCAAATCTGAAATCTAACATGGTATCAGAGCTCCGTTAGATCGGTGGAGAGGATCAAACGAGAGAGAGAGGAGGAAACGCCAGTGCAGCAGTTAAGCTTCCCTGCAGGCTCAAGATCAAGAATCAACGTGCAGCAGGTAAGGTTTTCACCCCTTCAAGAAGATGATGAAAGAGTCCGATCCAGCCCTAAAGATTACTACATCACCCCTAAATGGATCAAACTACATGGTTTGGGCAAAGTCTGCAAGTCTTTACCTATGTGGAAAATCAAAGTTAGGGTATATAAATGGCAAGATTAAAGCTCCACATAAGGACGACCCAGGCTATGAAGACTGGGAGGCAAACGATCGGATAGTAATGTCATGGTTGTTGAACTCCATTGAGCCAGCAATAGCAGAGAGTTTTCTATTCTTGGACTCAGCCAAAGAAATCTGGGAGTCACTGGCCGAGATCTATGGAGAACGCCAAAATCTGGCGAGAGTGTACCAACTCCAACAAGAAATTGCAAAACTGACCAAGGGAGACCGACCATTCCACCTATATTTGAGTTCTTTAAAGGCGATGTGGGACGAACTTGCCCAACATCGACCCCTAAACCCAGACCTAGAAGTCATCAAACAGAGGGCAGAGGAAGACAAGGTGTTTAAGTTACTAGCAGGTCTCAACCAGGAATTTGATAATCTGCGTAGTCAGATATTGATGATGCAGCCCTTACCATCATTCAATAGTGTATGCTCCATCATACATCGTGAAGAAACACGCAGGAAAGTCATGACTAATGAGACAGATGTCAAAGAAGAACAGGCGTCTACACAGGTTGCATTTCAAATAAGAACTGAAACCCCAGTGAATAAGGTGAAGATTGCATTCTCAGCAGAAAATAAAAACAGATATGAAAGAGGAAGGGTTCAAATGATATGCTCGTTTTGCAAGAAAGTAGGACACACGAGAGATCGGTGCTGGCACCTACATGGACGCCCCAGCAGAGGAAGAGGCCAACGTGCACCAAACCAGCGTGCACCTAATCAGCCGAGAGAAGATAGTATGGCAGAACTGACAAAGCTTTTGCAACAAGTTACACGCTCAAACCTGGCTGTCAATACAGAACAAAAGCAAACTCAAGGTAACTCTCAGTCGCTCATTGCATGTTATAGCTCTTTAACGTGGATATTAGACAGTGGAGCAACAGACCATATGATTAACAACAAAAATCTATTGTTTGACTTTCGACCTAGCATGATATCCTCAATAAAAATAGCAAAGTAGCAGTCAAAGGTTGTGGATCTATTTACATTGCTGAAAATTACATGCTTAGAGATGTGTTGTATGTGCCTAGATGTTCTGCTAATCTGTTATCAATAAATAAGTTGACAAAGGAAATAAACTGTTGTGCAATATTTTGCGAGAAGAGGGTGATCCTACTGGACTGCAACCATCAGAGGATGATTGGTGAAGGAATAGGCACCCACGGGCTGTATTCACTAAATACTTGTCAACAAACTTCAGCCCAGTTAGCAGTGGAGTCAATTGAAGAAGCTAAACTTTGGCATCAACGCTTGGGACATCCATCCAATAAGGTCTTAAAAACCATGTTTCCCAAACTGAATGTTGTAGTCGATAACTGTGAGGCATGCATTACTGCAAAAATGACCAGATTACCCTTTCCTAGATCTGAGAGTAACTCTGATTCTTGTTTTGATTTAGTCCACACCGATGTTTGGGGACCTGCACCCATAAATGGATATCATGGGCACAGGTTCTTTGTAATGTTTGTAGATGATAAATCCAAGATGATGTGGATTTACTTCATGAATAAGAAAAGTGAAACTTTCACTTGCTTCAAAAATTTTCATTGCCTGATAGAGACTCAATATAGCAAGAAAATCAAAATACTAAGATCAGATAATGGAGGAGAATATCTTAATACAAGTTTCGAAAATTTCACGAAAGAAAAGGGAATAGAGCATCAAACCACATGTTCAGGTACATCCCAACAAAATGGGGTATGTGAGAGAAGAAATAGATACTTGCTAGATGTTGCTAGGTCATTTATGTTTGAAATGAATGTCCCGGCTGCCTTCTGGCCAGAAGCAGTTGCATGTGCTTGTCATGTAATAAACATAACAGCAAGCAAAAACTTAAAGGGACTTAGCCATTTATCCATAGTCAAGAATAAACCTACAGAAGTAAACCATCTGAAGGTATTTGGATGTATTTGTTACGTACATTGTCAAGAGAAATACAGAAATAAGTTGGAGAAACGGGCAGTCAAATGTATATTTTTGGGTTACCCTTATGGAAAGAAGGGATATAAATGTTTTGACCTAATAAGGAAGAAGACACATTTCTCTAGAGATGTAAAATTCATAGAGGATCAACCTTACTATCTGCAAACTGACATGGATGTCTTCAGTAAAGAAGAGCAACCTGTTTTACCTACTATGACAGCCCCTCTACCAGTAGCAAGCATGAAGGATACTCCCAACTTAATCAATGAAGGTCAAGAAAACCAATCAGCAGACATCAACAATAGATTTGAGCAGAATACTGTGACAACCAACAGAGAGGAGGTTCAGTTGAGAAGGTCGAGTAGAATAAGTAATCCTCCATCACGACTTGATGATTACATTACCTATTACTGCAAGAATTCAGTAGCCAACTTAGGGAACAACAAGTTGACTCAAAGAGTATCAGACAGATACAAAAACTACTTGGCTAAGCTATATACAGAAACAGAGCCCCAAAGCTATGAGGAAGCTATAACTAGAAGCGAATGGCGCAGGGCAATGAAGGAGGAATTATCTGCTCTAGAGAAAAATAGGACATGGGAGCTAGTGGAACTACCTAAAGGAAAAAAACCAATTGGCTGCAAATGGACCTACAAGATAAAATATAATAACAAGGGAGATATCGAGCGCTACAAAGCAAGACTAGTAGCTAAGGGGTACACTCAAGTACAAGGCATAGACTATGATGAAACATTTGCCCCCGTAGCAAAGATGAGTTCCATAAGAGTCTTACTATCAGTAGCAGCAATTAATAGATGGAAATTACATCAAATGGATGTGAAAAATGTATTTCTTCAAGGAGATCTAAATGAAGAAATATATATGGAAATCCCTCAAGGGTTTAAAGCTCAATCTCAGCATCAACTTGTGTGTAGACTAAAAAAATCACTGTATGGATTGAAACAGTCACCAAGGGCTTGGTATTCAAAATTGAGCACAAAGCTAATAAAAGGAGAATTCAAGATGAGTGGAGCTGACAATTCGATATTCATATCAATCACGGTCGAGGGAACAACTATAGTGGCTGTTTATGTGGATGATTTGATAATAACCGGAGATAACAAAAATCTCATTGAAAGAACAAAAGAAATGTTGAAGAAACAATTTGAGATAAAAGACTTGGGAATAGCTCACTACTTTCTTGGCATAGAGGTCTCGCACTCCAAAGACGGAGTATTTATTTGCCAAAGGAAATATGTGATGGATCTGCTTAAAACCATTGGCATGACTGAATCAAAGGGGGCAGACACTCCCATGGAACTGAACCTGAAACTACACAATGAAAAAGAAGGGGACACAGGTATAGACAAACATATGTTCCAAAGACTGATTGGCAAACTCATATACCTTACAACCACTAGACCAGATATTACATACTCAGTAAATTTACTGAGTCAGTTCATGCACAACCCAAAAAAGTCACATCTGGAAGCTGCACACAGAATACTCAGATATCTCAAAGAAAATCCAGGAAAAGGAATATTATTTCGAAGAACTGACTGGAAATATGTGGATACACTGATGCCGATTGGGCCAACAACCCTAATGACAGACACTCAACATCAAGATATTGTTGTTTCGTGGGCGGCAACTTGGTGTCATGGAAAAGTAAGAAACAGGCAGTAGTGGCTAGATCAAGCGTAGAATCAGAATATCGTGCAATGGCCCTAGCTGTGTGTGAACTTACATGGATCAGATTCTTACTAAATGATATGGGAGTTCAAGTGAAGTTACCAATAAGGTTGTTCTGTGATAACCAGGCAGCTATTTACATCAGCAATAATCCTGTATTTCACGAACGAACGAAACACATTGAGATAGATTGCCACTTCATCAGGGAGAAAATCAAAGCAGGCATTATTCGAACAGAACATGTTACAAGTAGCATGCAGTTAGCAGACATATTAACAAAAACAGTAAGCAAAGAAATATTCAACAGATTGTTAAACAAGTTGGGATTGTGGGAAATTGGAGAACCAACTTGAGGGGGAGTGTTAAAGAAGACTCTCGAAGACTCCACAGGCAACCACAGCTGTACACCACTTAACCCAGCTATGTTACAGCTGTATCCCACTAAGTAGCACCCATGTAATGTATCGAGATCATGTATGCATATATATATTGGAAAATAAAATAAAAAACTTAGTTCGTGTTCTCCATTCTCTCTCTCTGTTTCTTTGTTTCTCCGTGACCTCTGCTTCCACAGTCTCGCTTGAGACTCCTCTCTTCTTGCAGGCTCAAACCTGTTGCAGACAGATTTCAGCAAATCTGAAATCTAACAGTGCCATCCCCAGTAGACGGCCATTTGGTGGGCACATGCATTGACGGTATAGGCGGCAGCCGTGCGGACGAGAAGCAAGAATAGGATGGGATGCGAGGAAGAGGAAGCCCTCTTTTTCTTCTCTTCGCTTCTGTAAGCTCAACTAGCTGGTCGGCCAAAGCCCAAAGGGGGATGGGGAGGTCGTTAAAAAATTGAACCATGCGCTTCTAACGTACACTTCTGAAATTGCCATAGGACCTTATAAAATGCAAAAGAAGTCCAAAGTGGTTTCACTCTTCCTGTTAATATTGTCCCATACGACCATACAAAATCGCAAAGGTTCTATCAAACTCAACAAATTTCAAGTTACCTTTTTAAGATCGCCTTTCTCTTTCGAACGTCAGGATCTATATTCCAGCCATCATTCTATTTACCGCTGTCCAAGTAAACTAAGTTTGACCCCTTATTCATTTAGAACCAGAGGTTAACCTGGCTTAGTTTAGGGAAAAGGAATACCTGTTTAAGCATTCTTAAAATAGATCCGCGTGGGGGAGTTTTCCTTCTTTCGAAATCCTCCCTCTCGAAACCGTCTCGCTCGAAACCTTGCGTGGTCATTTCCTCTCTGTCCCACTCTCACTTTCTTCCTGCAGGTGTTGTGCCATCTCTCTCTCTCTCTCTCTCTCCCACATCGTGGTTCATTTATTTTAAAGTGGCAGTTCTATCTTCTTCTTTTTCTTCTTTCTCTCTTTCAGTTTTTTTCTTCTTCATTCACAATTCCTTTTTTTTTTCTTCTTCTTCATTTATATCTTTTCTTTTTTTAACGAACAGGGGTTGCTTTGTCTGATACTGCTAACAGATTTTACCTTGGCTTCTTTGTTTTTGGCTCTCCTCCTCTCTCCAGCCTTCTACTTTGGACGCTTGCAGGTATGTCTGCTTTTTCCTTCAACCACTCACAAATTGTTAATGCCTCGCTCATTTCTGTGACTTTTTAACATTCATCACATTAACTCCAGTCCTTTGATAAGAGGCATAAACATCACTTACCATTTCCTTGTTGAGAAAATATTTGATGAAATGCCTACTAAAACAGTGGTCTTCCGTACAGTGCTGGTGGTTGGACATTGCAAGCATGGAAACTTGCCTGTTGCACATCAAGTGTTTGATGAAATGTCATCCCATGTAATGCAGTGCTTGCAAGCTCTGGTGAATGCAAGTGCCCTATGAAGGCTTTGAGTCACTTTCATGAAATTGTTGTAGTTACAATAATTTTGTTAATCATGCTTACGACATATTTATACACCAACATGGGAAGCGTGTACCTTTCTTCTCAATTGAAAATTTATGCAGTTACTAACGTAAGGAACTGAAAACTAAAAGTTATACTAAAATGGCTTGTTATAAAACTTCTCTACTTAAAACTTCAGTATTTTTCTGTATTACATGTGTACCTTAGCATGCAGGGATTGTTTCTTTAAACTATCATTTCCTCAAGAATGCAAGGATCGTTTACTGATTACTAAGTAGTTGGATGTGCAAATGGGTACTATCCGAACCATCTATATTCCTAAGGCATTGCTCATCCTGTAATCAACTAAGAATGTTACTGCTATGACTTTATAGCAGTTATTAATTACATGACATCCATATGCATTATGTAGGACAGGAAATGCATTTGGCTTGTTGTTTGGACAATGGAAAAATAGAAGGGCCAAATGCTTGTGGATCAAATTTGATGCGAAAACAAACTTGTAGATTGTGTTCACTTGGAATACTGTTGACACCCTATTTAGGCTATGTTGGTTGTTCTAACCATGTTTGTAGGCAACCAAAGGGGCAAAATTAAATTAAACTTGCCTCTTCAAGTGCCAAGTCAAGTTTCAGGGGCTTCAAGTTGCATCTTTCTAGCCCATATTTCTCCAGTTTTGTCTTTGAAGGCCATAAGTCTAAACCTCTAGGCAGGTGGACATGACTTTTATTCATGCATAATTGTCCGGTGCCGGTTTATATATTATTGACTATAATTAGTATATGAAGCTTTTTCTTCAACATGTTTTCATGAAAAACCAAATTTATCAATATATCACGAGGTAGTAATGTTTTTCTAAGCATCATGTCAAGATAAGGGTACGTGGGCCAATGGTGCGTATTGGGAGCGTGCATGGTCTAGGTTCGGGTGCATTCATATTGGCATGTGTATATAATGCATGCATTATTTATGTGGTTTCATTATAAATTGGTAATAGCATTTTCGTAGTCACTTTGTTATAAATGTTTAGCCTAGTTTTTATATGTTTTTCCTTACTAGTGTAGGTGTATGTGTTATTACTTGTATTCACATAAGTTTTGTTGAAAGGAAAGGAAAGGATTAAGGTGAAAATGCGATAGACTAGCACTATTTTGTGGTTGCTGGTGGGGTGGTTGATTACATGGTGAACATCATCATTTTTAAGTCGAGAGCTTTTATCAAAAAAGAAAGTTTCTTTTTTGTTCATGTGACTATTATTATATGCATTTAGTTGTTTATGAATTCTTGTACCCAAACACTTTCAGGTGGTTTGTATTTGACGAATTGAAAACTTATGTTTCACTTTAGTTTTTGTGTGTTTTTTACCATGAAATGATGTTTCTCTATGATATGTGGATGATAGGTCATCTGCACTTTGTAGAGAGAGAAACAACAAGAGAGGGAAAAGATGGAGAGAGTTCTTTTTATCATATTTTTTTATATTTTTAAATTAAGCATGTTGGTAATACACACACACATACACACCCCATTACATGGGAGTCCAAAACTACTGGATGGGTAAGAATTATAAAAAAAATCCTCCATTGAAGGTACAGTATAAATCCGTATTTAAAGTACTATGAACTGTTGATGCACCATTTTCAGCAGTTGCTAATACTTGTTTAACAACTGTATTTTAGCAACAAATTTTAATTTTTTAGCCATTTATCATATGTTTGTAAGTGGAGAAAGAGAGGACAAGGCAAGTTGAATATATTGTTTAAGCAAACAATTATTAGACATAATTACAACTTGTTCACATAAACAAGAACTCTTTGTTCTTAGAACGCATGTTCTAAAAACGTGTTTCAGGACACTTGCTTTTGCAACCAAATGATATCTATGATTGAGTATCGGGTGAAAATAAAAAGGAGAAAAGTTAGAAAACAAATTAATTTAAAGAACACGACAAACAAGGAACAAGCGGTGGAAAAGGATATGATATCAAAATTCATTCATGCAAAAATTTGTGTGTGGATGGCAAAGTCCCAATCGGGAAGCCGGCCGCCTACCTCGAAACGTTTCCATCGAAACGTTTCCATCATATGCCTTCTAGCATCAGAATTTATCTCTTTTGAAGTCCTTGCACTAAAAACTAGAAAAATTAATCTAAGTAGATAACCTAATGTCCATTCCCTAATTCTTAACTATTATATGTTCAATAGATAGATTTTTTAAAACTAGAATTAAACTTTTATGATTAAAAATTTTTCTTGATATGTGAGCTCATTATTCCATGTGTCCTTTCTGTTTTCATTTACTTAATTCACTCTTGCATCTCTCCTTCTCATGTGGCTGTTGGCAAGATGCAATTCTTTTTCAACAATGGAAAACATAAGCAAGTTCTGAAGCGTGTAAGCTTCTCCATTTTATTTAATTAGTAAGGCAACAGGAGCTTTGCACAAGCTATGGGAAGCTTTCCTGTCTCAGAAGGCAGAAACTGGCATCCTGATATTGCTACTGGTCTTGACAATGGGATATATAAGGTCGCTGTAGGGAGCGCTGTTGCCGTCCTCTTCAAAGAACTTCACATCCCAGTGCCTGTTCCACAGCATCACCCCGTCATAGTTGCTGTGCTGACGTGCGATGGTCAGCGCACCTGGAAGCTCCAAGGGCGAGATCCAACCCTCCTCGAAGTACAAGGGGTTGGCAATGAGCCCCAGGTAGAAGTCCATTCCGCTGAACTCTGTGGCCCAGCTATTCACCGATGCCGCAAAAGCCGCCGTGTCCGATGGCTGGTAGGTGCAAGGGTGTCCGTAGTAGCGCGGCCACACCTTGCTGAACAGCCCCGTCTTGAGGGCGTGGTAGAGTGGCATGTCTGCTTTGCCGGTGGTGTGGTTGCACCCCTGGGATGCCGTCAAGATCATGTTACTGTCCAATTGCTTTAGGTCCTGAGCCAACACGTCCCAGTAGTCGTACGTCGAGGCGTCATTGACGTAGAAGTCGACGCCATCAAGCTTCACCTTGCCGAGGGGGCCGTCGATGCCGTAGCCGCTTAGGTAGACATCGTAGATGTGGGATGCCAGCTGATGGGCCTCCTCCGCCGACGCCAGCGTATAGTTTTTCACGTCGAACCCTCCAATGGAGAGCAGCACCTTCACCCCGAGGCGCTGGCAGGCGGCGATGTCGTCCTGAAGGCTCTTGCATCCACCAGTCTGGGCGTCGCAGGAGGTGCCAAAGTCGGGTCTTGGGGGCCGGCCATTGCCAAAATTGCTTAGGAAGGCGATGTTCACCTGGCTGAAGTGATGAGTTTCACAAGTGGCCTTGAGAGCCGATCCCCTTAGGTTGTTGATGTGCCATCCCCAGTAGATTGCCATGTGGTCGGGACGGGCACGGATGGTGAAGGCAGTGGCCATGCAAAGGACGAGAAGCAAGGGCAGGGTGGGTGGTGAAGAGGAGGAAGCCATTTTTTTTCTTCTCTTCCCTTCTGGTAGCTCGAGTAGTGGCGATGGCTGGCCAAAGGCGGATGGGGAGGTCCTTAAATAATTGAACTATGCACTTCAACCTACACTTTTGAAATTGCAACAAGATATTTGGTAGAAATGAAAAAGAAGTGGAAAGAGCTGTGGCTTTTCTCTTGTTAATATTGTCCCGTAGGACCTTACAAAACCACATATGTTGTCTCAAATTCAACTAATTTCAAATTACTTTTTTCAAGCTTGCCTATCGTTTTCGAACGTCTGGATCTATAGTACAGCCATCATTCTATTTACCGCTGTAAAAGTAACTTAAGAGTTTGGCTTATTACCAGAGGTTAAGTACTTGACTTGGTTTAGGGAAGAAGGACAAATCTTAGAATAGATAAGTGTTGGACGAGGAGATTTTTAAGCTTTACTTATCACACGGATGTGACTTTATTATGCAAATCCGATTTTATCAGCCGGCCTTCCAGAGTTTAGCCTTCTTATAAGATCATATCTGTTTGTTGAAAGGGCGTTTTCCATGGATTTTCATTATTCCTCAGGAATTCATATTTTCATTATCTTTTTGCTACGAATCTATATAATTTGTAAATATTTCCACGGATATTTTTGGCAAAACTTAAAGAGCCTCCAGACATTAGTATGTGGGGGTGAAAAAAAAAGAAAAAGACAAAGAGAAAAGGTAGGAAACAAATTAATTTAAAGAACATGGAACACGAGACAGAGGCGACGAACGAAGGACATGAGGTGGAAAAAGACATGATATCAAAATTCATGCACGCGAAAGTTTTTGTGGGGATCACAACGTCGCGACGTGGGGATGGAAATAACTCGGACCGTCCAAGGAGAAGGATAATGTGTCTGTCCTCCACCTCTCGAAACCGTTCCCTTTGTTTTATAGCGTTAATGGGCCTTCGTCTTTTTCTTCTGCAACAAAAGGTTGTCTTTCTTTGTCATGGAAATGTCAGAGCAGCTAATTTATTTATTTTTATATATTTGCACACATGTAGAATGCAGTGGTGGTGGACAAAGGGCTTTGGATCCCTCTGTTGGCAGGGACGGGAGGACGCACGTGAAGGTTGTCCTGCCTTGCATGATTAACAAGATGGGGAGATCCATTGGTGTCCTAGCTGCTCCTCCTGTTAATGGATGCTGAAGTTCAGGTCCACCTAACTCCTATTGGCCCTGGTCCCCGCCATGGCCTCACTGGGCTGTCATTATTCTGAGCAGGAAACGAAGACAGAATAATAACCATGGCCGAGGCTCGCCAAGATTTTGGCGACGGATGGCGGAGAGGATAAAGGAGGTGACTCTGCGATATCGGACGGCGTCTAAATCTATCGGTGTTGATCTCCCCGCCGCCCACGTTTTTGGTTTTTTCCCGATCACTTGGACCATTATTTCAGTAGGCCCGGCTACCGCCTGCTGAGAGATAAAACCTCCATGTTACTCATCTCCGGCGTACTCGTCGGGACATCGATTTCCTTTTATCAAAATCAGTGCTTTATCACAATAAAGGGGAATCATTTATCGATATTTTTTTTTATTTTTTATTTTGTTTTTACAAATAGTTTTTTCTTTTCATGTGAATTAAAGGTATTTTAGTCATAAATCATATAACCAGGTTCAAGGTAATTGTATAGCTCGTCCAAGCGCACACAGGTAGGTTACTCGGGGGTGAAATCAAAATTTTTCATTAAGAAAGTTAAACTATATAGTTTCAAAATTTTAAGAGTGACTAAAATATAATTTTTCAAAATTTTTAAATCAAGCTAAGAAAAACTTTTGAATGTTACAAGTAAATTTTTTTTTTTAAAAAAAAAAAAATTTCAGGGAGCCAAGGCACTTGCCAGCCTCCCGACTCCACCCTTGTGGTTGCCTAAATACAGGTCTTATATTAGCCAGCATTTCAAGGGGCGCTGGTACCAAGAACATAGCTGGTAAAATACAATACGTTTGTGTTTAGTATATAATTGTTGAATTTAGAAATCATATAGAATCACATCACCTTCTTTGAGATAAAAATTTTAATATTCTGAATTTGGAGAACATAACGTTTTTTTTATCAAACGGCTTCTAAATTCACAACGTGTTTGAGACCATTAATAACAATTCTTCGTGCTACGTACTGTTTGAAATTTAATGGTGGATACCATCGTAGTCCCTCTCAAAAATGCTTCTTTTCCTATTTTTGCTAACTCATATCCGCCTCATTAATTTCTTTTGCGTTAATACGTGACTATAAAATTTCTTGCTTTATTGGTTCTCGTCACTCCAATGTTTCTGAATTCATCAAAAAGCTCACGTTGAGTTTGTCATTAGGTAGTTGATTTGATAAAATAATGTTTGCTTTTCTTGGTAGAACTCCAGCAATTGATGATTTAATCTTGTCTGAGTTGTGCAGAGCTAAGAGGGGCCATGGCTACATACAAATAACAAAAAAGATGTACGGGTGAAGATTTTTTTAGAAAATCCATTTGGTCCACGTAAAAATTTTGCCGCACCAGAAGAAAAAAAGAAATAGAACTTGTCTGTTGCCCTGCAAAGTATCAGATTTACATGGATTGGATGTGATCTGTGAAAGACGCTTTCTGCAAACTGATGTACAAACTCCAAAAGACTTTATTTCCACTTGGTCCCACGACAGGTCCAATTTCGTGAGCTACAGGCAAACTTGATTTTCATTAAAATGAGAAAGACTTTTGTTGCATTCGCTTTTGAGCTGATGCTATCTCTCTTCTTGCACATTCATTACAACGTGGTTCATTTCATAATGAAGAACAGAACACTGCTATATTTTGCCGTTCGTATCATAGCCCTAAACCATTTGCAGTACTGTTAGAGATAGTAAAAAAGAATAGTGCCCACCAAAATCGAATTGATGACCAAATTTTTACCAACTCACCAATATAACTAGCTAAGTTAGGCATTAAATATGAGCCTTCGGACCTACGCATTAAAGGAGAAGGAGACAGACTAACTCCACGTTTTTCTCTCTTCTAAGATGGAGCTCATGAATGATAAAGAAGGAAGTGCAAGATGACAAGAGAGCGAAAGAGAAAGTTTCGAGTGTGGTATGAATCGATAAAAGAGAAGCTGGACCGCAGCCAGCACTCTCTGTTCCACGACTTGTACGCTCTCTGTCCCCACGGTTCTTGTCCTCGTTCTTAACGCGCCAACGATGGATGGCGACGTTTCAGAGCGAGTCGGGGATGCCCATCGTCCTTGTTACCTTATATCACGTGGTTCCCTCGTCCTACGGCCGAACCTGATGTGGCCAGGACGCCAGTGTCCTCCTTTTTCATTTGCCTCCCGCCACCCTTGAAGATAAGCTGAACTTTGAAGCGAACTGCAATGCATGGCAAATCTATTCTGATACGCACATGCATCAAGGGAAAAAGAAAAACAAAAAAGGCAGTCGAATTTTAAAAAATCAACATTTTTAAAAAACAAACATGTTTTATATCAAAACAGTTTTTATAAATATATTAAAATGTTTATATTTTATTTGAAAATTTTCAAACAAAAAATTAAAGAGTCTATTTTTATTTCGTCTGTTTTTTTACCTATAAATATACGTAGGCAGTTAGTTGCACAAAATAGATTGAAGAGTAGCTTCAACTTAATCAATAGCTTATCTTTCCGTCAGGTCATTGTTATATATTCTAAAACACATTATGTGTCAAAAGAGTTCATATCGTTTTGCTCTTACCCGCCATTTATCACTCATTGGCTCATTTATCGTCAACCATGATGCCATTGTCAGAGTTCAAAGAAACACGGTCGGTACCACTAAAATGAGTTGAGCCCCAGTTCAGGTAGCTCGAATTCGGTTAGTCTAGTGAAATCTATCGACTGAACAATAGCTCAATGAAATCAGCTCGAGTTCGGCTAGATTAAGGTTCGACAAATTCGTTTGAATATAATTGATATTCATCATTACGTGTTGAGTTCGAACTCGACTCGATTAAGACTTGACAAACCAATAAACTTATTTGAATATATTGACTTGATTAAAACTAGACAAACTCGATTAAGATTCGAGCTCCACTCAACAGTTATGTGTTGAGCTCGAAGTCAATTCGATTATTTGAATGACTCATGAACTCAAGCTCGACTTGTTCAGCAAATGACTTGGATCGAACTTGTTCACGAGCCGAGCTCGAGTAACTCGACTCGATGTTCACCCATATGTGGAGCTCGACTCTTTGTTCACCTCTAAGTGAAGGCAAACTGATAGTTCGTTTTTTATTTTTTATTTTTGTCATTTTTTACTTATTTTCATTTTTCTTGTTCTTATTAATTTTATTTAGTTTCTTTTTCGTTTTCTTTTTTTTTTTTGTCACTATTTACTTATTTTCATTTTTCTTGTTCTTATTAATTTTATTTAGTTTTCTTTTGTTTTCTTGTTTTTTGTTGCCTATGCAGCCAGCCAAATAGTCAAGGCTCCCGAACTCCCTGTATTGAAAAGAATGTTATGCGAGTTTCTTTTTTTAATTATTGAACATGCCTAGGTGAAAATTTTCAAGGGAGTAGGTCTGTCACTTTTAGTGACTTGTTTTTTATACTGACGACATCATCATGTCAGGGTACAACTTTAGTGATATTTAATCTTTTTAGACAGTAAATTTTTTTTTTCTCACCTAGTGCAGAAATGTAAACAAAATTATAAGCGACACTACTTTTACTGGTGATAGTAATAAAATGTCAGTAAAACCTTTTTTTATGTTAGTAAAAAGCTTTTTTTTTTAATAGTGAACCTAATTTATTTTAACTGCCATTGTTTGATAATTTGTAGGTCCATCTTTTGTAAAATCTCAAAGGCCAATGCCTGAATTTTTTTTTTAATTATTTTTAATGCTTATGGCCTCGCTTTACCGTTAACTGCCAAATCGGAATATCAAATTTGATCTTACTGCTCTAAAATATGTGGACATGTATACCCTTCTCCGTAAAGTGTGCTGATATTTATTATCTCTCTTCCATACACACTTAGGATGTCAATATATTTGAATTGAATTGGACATCCAACTAAACTGTTTCCAAGAAATAGGATATAGAAAGAAAAATTAACATTTGATTAAGAAATCTTATCAGATTCAAATTAAAAAAGGGACATATGAGAAAATTCGGATTCAAAATCACATATACTTAAATATTTGATTAGATTCAAGAACGGATTCAAATCATATTAATTTTTAAACAAATATTGTATGTCTAAGCTCTTAAATTTTGAAAAATCACCCAATTGGGTTCCATATTTGGAATGAGATTCATATATTGTAAAAATTTAATACCGATTGGATATCAATTGTGAAATCAGACTTTGGAATTAGATTCGGATATAAATCCAAATTTCAATCTAAATATGTAAATATTTGAAAAAACTGATATAATTAAAGATATATCCCTAAGTCCGTACACACATTTCACACAAATACGTTTCTAACTGAGAACTTAAACATTTTTATTTTTATTTAGTTATCTCCAAGGCTACAAAGGAGAATAGAATGGGCTACACAGTCGCCCCTTTCTTAGAAAACGACCTCGTGGAGATGGTTGTGGCGGACGGCGTCGTCATCATCAGGCTCAAGGCTGTCTTGGACGTGGGGATATATGGCCTCGCTGTAAGGCCCGTTGGCATACCCATCCTCCATGTACTTCACGTCCCAGTGCCGGTTCCACACCGCGACGCCCGAGTACGTCGGATACTTCCTCACGATGTCCAGCGCACCTTCGATCTCCTCCGGCGGGATGAAGCCCCTGATGTACTTCGGGTGGCAGTCGACGGCGATGCGGAAGTCTCCCACGTACCCCTCGAAATCTGTCGTCCAGTTTCTCACCGCCGACTCGAACGACGCCGTGTTCCCCCGCTCGTATACGCACGGGTAGTAGTCCCCGAAGACACGTGCCCACACCCTGGAGAACAGCCCCGTCTTCAGCGCGTAGTAGATGGGGATGTCCGGCACCCCGAGGCTGTGGTGGCACGCCTGAGAGCCCGTCAGTATCAGCTTCTCGTCGAACCTCTTCAGGTCCTCCGCCACCACGTCCCAGTAGGCCGTGGACAGCGTGTCGTTGATCCAGAAGTCGACGCCGTCGAGCTTCACCTTCCCCAACGGCCCGTCCACGCCGTAGCCGCTGAGGTAGACATCGTAGACGTGGGCGGCCAGGCGGTGGGCCTCCTCCTCGTTGGGCAGCCGGTAGGTGGCGTCGAAGCCGCCGATGGAGAGCAGGACCTTCACGTTCACGCTCTGGCAGTACTCGATCTCCGCCTGCAGGTACTTGCAGCCGCCGGAGGGGGCATCGCATCCGGTTCCGAAGTCCGGCGTCGGCGGCTTCCCGTACCCGAAGTCGGTAAGGAAGGCTATGTTCACTTGATCGAACTGGCCGGTCTTGCACGCCATCTCGAGGCCGGCGGCAGTGATATTGTTCACGTGCCAGCCCCAGTAGAGGGCCATGCCCTTACCGCTGGCATGGGCCGTGAGGGCACTGAACATGCAGAGGAGAAGAAGCAAGGGCAGCAATGGAGGTGAAGAAGAGGAGGCCATCTCTTCTTGTTTGGTCTTCTCGGGGAGGAACAGTGGGTGGGATGGTTTCTCAAGGGGATGGGGCAGCTCCTTAATAATAGGGCATTTTTTCACATCAGTGCCTTCCAATTGCTGCAATTCCCATCCCACCCTCCTAAATATTTCACACTTTTCACGTGAATTCGGTGACCATGACTACTTCATCCTTCCGTCGTCCATCTCCAGTGAAAGTGCTTTCTCCTGTCTAACTTAGATTAGAAATTTATTTAAGTTATCCATGTAAGGACAACAAAATAAGAAATGTATTTCATGTGACAGAAGAATATAAGTTTGAAACAACACGTGGATCTGTGTGGAAGTTTGCCCACACAGCCGCACAAAATTTTTTCATTTTTCATTTATATTAGTTTTCTTTATGCAATTGCTGCCCCCACATTCATTTGGTTATAATTTGAAGGATCTCAGAACTTTTGAATTAGTGCCGCCTGCAAAAAGTTTCGAGCTCTGTCATGAAAGGATGCATGCAAGAGGGGACCGCTCCATAAAAAATTGAGAAAACTACTGATATACTAGCAAAATAAATTTGTCGGTAATGATATAATTTGATATTTAATTGAAATCCTACTCCAAGTACTTGGATTTGATAAGAAATCAGAATAACAATGGACTCGAGATCTGGCATAGTTTTTCAGAAGGTTTTTTCCGTTGGAAAAATTATACATTTCTCTCACATGAAAATGTGGAACATTTACTTTTGAAGTGTGTTGTATATAGGATAACGTATTGTGAAATTCCGCTCTCATGTACACCAAGCCACCAACTATGATTTTTTAGTTCACTTCCACTGTCCAATTTTTAAAACAAGGCTATCTATTGAGAGATGCATGCTTTTAAACTCTGAATAGATATTAATGTTTTGCTTTTCTGTAAAAAAATTTGAAACTTGGAATGCATTTTGAAATGTATGGAGCATTTCCCCTAGACATGTGGAACGTACAATTTATTGATAAGAATATCTTCAATTCTGAACCCTAGAGTAGCCATGTGGACCTGCTGTCCTTTTGTTCATTTCTTTTGTACTTTTTAACGTCGTTTATTTGGATGAAACTATAAAATTCACAAGGGAGGGGAAATTTTTCTCCTCAGTAGAGTTTGGATTTACACTGAGCTGTTTAAGCAAAAATTAAAGGTCTAATTCAATGTTATCAACGTCTTTATGACTATTGGAACAGAATCGATATTTGCTGATATGCCAATTATACTTTTCGATTGTCGATAAGATCACACGTTATTGGTAATGTTATTTGGTTGAAAGCAACAAATGAGAATGAGTTTCTTGGATCAAATTCTCTGAAACTAAATTAACTGAAGTAGAGATTTTCTCTTTTATTTAGTGCCCATCGTTGCTGATTCAAAGAGGGAGTGTTCTCTTTCTTCAAGAGACAAGTGGCTAGGCGAATGATTACAGTTAATCTTTCACAGAATGAGATTCTGTGAATAGATGTGGTCGTTCCTTTGATTCAGTTGTACCCAAATGTTATCAAAATCGATTTTTGAAAGATGGCTCCCGAACATTCCCCGGCGGAAAACCCAGTGCCCGCCCCAGCGGACGGACGTCTCCTACCGGGAAAACAACCTACCCACAAATCCTGGGCAGAGCTGGTGGCTGATTCTGCAATGGAAGTGGAAGATGAAACTCTTCCTGTGGAGGCCAATGCTTCGTGTGTGAGACCAACTGTCCTTGTCCCTGAGGAAACCTTTCAGAAAATTGTTTATGAAAGCTGTTGCACGGTGCTTCAAGAGGTTGTTTATGAAAGTTTCCTCAAGTTATGTACCAGGAGAAACAAGTGATGGTTTTTTTCTAGTAACTACAGCTTTCATTTAGCTCTGCAGCCTCGCACAATCTCCGATCACAGTGCCTTGGTTTTTTAGATAAGGGTGCTCAATCAGCAAGCATGGTGGAAGAAGATGTTCAAGTTCTTTAATTGTTGGTTGAGCCGTCCAGATTGTGAACAGCTTGTTAAGTTTTGCTGTCGATCAACTCCTACTGGTTGCCCGATGTTGAAGCTCCTGAAGAAGTTGCAGGTCATGAAATGGCACCTAGCATGGTGGAATTCGAATTGTTTTGGTGATATTTTCTCATCGCATTCATTTTCTCAAGCATGAGCTTTTCTGAATCCAGCATAATATTGATGAACATGGTAATTTTGATTCCAATTAAGATTGTCTCCTTAGAAACGAATTAAATCGTGCCATCCTCGAAGAAGAATGTAGTGGAAACAAAATGCAAGGATAGATTGGCTTCTTGAAGGAGACAGAAATACCAAATTGTTTCAATCTTACATCAAAGCATTGTCACAAAAAACGGGGACGGGTATTAAACGGCGAGGTAAAAAACGGGTATAATACGGCAAAGTTTTATATATCGGGAATAAAACGGGAAAAGTTCGGCAAATTTTTTTAAAAAATTAAACATTTAATACATCTTAAAAATTATACAAAATAATAATTAATAAAAAAACGGCAAAAAACGGGAAAATAACGAAAAATAACGGTAAAAAACGGGTATTATACGGGTATTAAACGGGTATTATACGCGTTTTTTGTTTTTTGACGTTTTTTAAAAAAAAAACGGGAATAGTACGGGTATTATACGGCAGGACTGTTTTTGGCGTTAAATACGCGTTTTTTTTAAAAAAACGGCGTTTTTTGTGACAATGCATCAAAGTATCATTTCGTGAAGTTTTATGCAGGAAGGTTGAGAAGCTTGGCCGATTGCAAGGGCAGACTCCTCTCCCTTATGGGGAGAATTTGTTTGCTGAAATCTGTTTTTCAAAAACTGGTTGGGTATTGGATGGGAGCTTTTAGGCTCCTTATTGCTGTTGTTAAGTTTATTGGAAAGAAATCTTGTGGCTTTATTTTGGAAGATGTTGGTAATCATAAAATATTAAATATTTATTTGAAAAAAAAAATCCTAATTTGTGTCTGAATCCAACTGAAAATTTATGTATGTTTGAATCTGAATATGATTGGATGTCATTTCTTAAATCTGAATCTGATCCTATCTCTTTAATCAAATGCTAATTTTTTTTTTCATGTCCGATTGTTTCGGTACTATATGATCAAATATCCTATCTAAATCAGTTATGTTGACATCTCTATGTGCACCAAAAAGAAAACTTTTATGGCATTTAGTTATATTTGAATAAAAAGTATAATTTTAAAGCGCCTTACCCATTTCTTAAAAATTAAATGGATTTTTTGAGGATATCATTATTTTTTTTTAATTCCCATCTTTTTGTCCCTCTAGGGAGGGCTGATGTTTTTCATGGCAGACTGGGTGTATGTGGTCCATTGTACACCCTCAGTGCACTAAAAATTGTCTAAGGGCGTGCTTTATGATCTTCTATATTTTGGAGATGGCAGATATCATTTTCCTGCATTTTATGTTGAAGTTGGTGATGACCATTTCCATAGTAAGGTTGGGGGATTTGATTCAAAGTCTTATCAACGGACATCCGTTTTTTACACCTTTGATGGCTTTTTTTTTTAGTAGCCCCAAAACTTGGATTTAGTAAAGGCGCAAGTATATTATAAATGGCTCTGATCTTGGCATGATGGGGAATTTACTTAGAGATGTCGGTATGATTTGAATCGGTATCTGAGCGAACCCTACAAAAAAAAATGATATGAAAGAAAAGTTTAATAGCATATTATCAAATAAGATTGGCTTAATATTTAAGAAACGACATCCAATTAGATTCAGATATGGGTTAAGATTCATATAGACATAAATATCTGATCAGATTCAGATCAGGTTTAGTTTAAAATAGATGTCTTATAACTAATGCTCTTAGTGAAAATCGGCATGATACAGGCCAAAATTTGGACTCAAATATGAATATAAAAATTGGTTCAATAATCAGACTTCAAATTCGGATTGAGATTAACATTTTTAATTCATATAAGACAAGTAAAATTGAGAGTATATCTAATTTGAGAAAGGATTTCATCTCTCAGGATAAAGGGATTTGTTAACTTTCCTTGTACTCGATTGAAATGAGAGTCACCATCAGAAACATTACAGAGTCAAGTATCTGTTTGAGAACCAAAAAACCACAGCACAAGTAGATGAAACAAGTTACACTAATGATTCCGCCAGTACAGATGAAGAACACCTATAATGAGCAACTATCTCGATCGCTTACATAAGGGTAGAGCCAGGATTTTTTCAGGGGGCAAGCTAAATGGGAGCTGAGTTTTGTGGGTTGGATTTGGGTAGGGCCAAACTAAACTCACATTCAAAAAATAAAAAATAAATGGAGGCAAAAAAATAAATCAATTTTTACACTATATATTTTTTTTCATTTAGTTGGGGGTGGGGCCATGGCCTAGGCGGCCCCCCTCCCTCCGCCGCTGTGCTTACATACTGCACAGGTAAGAAAATTTAAGCTTCACAAAAATATGACATGCTTTTGTTGAATTTACATGTTAGCTAAAGCTGTCTCATTTCACATTCATTTGCACATGGTTCATTTGTTGAGGAGGTGCAAAACATTTTGTTGTTCTAGTAAATACAGCCAGGGGAGTGTTATAAATTTTTCATGGGGGTCTGAATTACAGTTTTATAAATTTTTCATGGGGGTTTGAATTACAGTTTCTAAATTATGACATGGGGGTGAAATATTATTTTTCAAAATTTTATATAAGCCAAGTAAAATTTTCTAAAATTTAGATGTAAATTTTTTTCTAATTTTATTTTTTGATGTGGAGCCAGGGCTCCCTAAATACAGCTACAATAGCCCTAAAGCATTAGGGCCATTGCAGTAAACATAGCAAAATCCTTTCTTGGCGACGATGGAGGATGACCAAATGTACATGTCAAAAACTTTAACACATGTTTGAACGACACCCAAAAACAGGCATTCTTGAGGTTACTTGTAGCAGTTCAACATTTGACAGCTTAAGGGGCCTGGTTGGAGAGGTAGTCACTAAAAAGAGCGTAGCCGCGATTGATTCTCATGGGTATTACTCTCCTTTGTTTTGGGACATTCCAAGTTCACCGGTGTAGACTCCGGACGCAGGAGGAATGAGGAGGGAGCCTTTAGGCTTTTTTTCTAAGCAGAGGGTCGTTAACATCCACCTCACCCAGAATTGGTAAGTTATTTGTCAAATAGATCAAACATTAGGCAGTTCCATTCATAAGTTTACCATCTTTCATTTAATTCGCTGCTTCATTCGCAATTTAAGTAGCTAAATGAAAACAAAAATGTGGTTTTGTTATCCGAACAAAATCTGATATTGTATCTGAAAATTTTCAATTTAATTTCTCGTTACGGGCCAAAAGGTCCCCTTTTTAGTAACAGGCATTTTTGTCCTTATTTTCATTGATTTTAATTATTAGTCAGAGCTATGGTCGGCACTTTCGTTCTGCCCATTTCCACAACCATAGCATCGCTTTGCTTTTCACCATACTAATAAGCCTTATTAATTTCTACACTTAAGCACCTCGAAACGTTCCCATCATGTGCCTCCCAATGTGAGACAATACCTCTCTTCTTTCCTCGTTAAAATCTATCTAGCGAAAAGTAGAAAATTAATCGAAGTAATTTGTTATTTTTCTTCATAATCATAAATTCTATATAAAGGCAGAATCTAATGTTCATTCCCTAATTCCTAACTATTATATGTTCAGTAGATAGATTTCTTTAAAACTAGTTTTAGACTTATATAATTACAAATGTTTCATCATATGCGAGCTCATTGTTTCATGTATCTTTTATGTTGTTTTGTTTAATTAATTCACTTTCTCTCCCTCTCCTTCTCATGCGGCTGTCGGTAACACGCAATTCTTTTTCAAATACCAAAGTTCAGAAGCCTGCAAACTTCTGTGTTTTATTTAGTTATTTAGGCAGCAGGAGCTTGCTTTACACAGGCTAGGCAAAGCTTTTCGGAATCAGAAACCAACGCGCATCCTGATATTGCTACTGGGGTTCACGATGCGGTATATGAGGTCACTGTAGGGCGCGCGGTTGCCATCTTCAAGGAACTTCACGTCCAAGTACCTGTTCCACAGCATCACTCCTTTGAAGTTCTCGTGCTGGCGTGCTATCTTCAGTGCACCTGGAAGCTCCCTAGGTGAGATCCAGCGTTGCTCCTCGGAGTCGGGGTTGGCAACGATCCCCAAATACAAGTCCATGTTGCTGAAGTCTGTGGCCCAGTTCTGCAACGACGCCTTAAAGGCTGAAGTGTCCTTCGGCTGGTAGGTGCAGGGTTGGCCATAGAAGCGTGGCCACATCTTGCTGAACAGCCCCGTCTTGAGTGCATTGTAGAGCGGTATGTCAGCTTGGCCAGCGCTATGGTTGCACCCTTGGGATGCCGTCAGGATCATGTTCTCGTCCATCTGCTTCAGGTCCTGTGCCAACACGTCCCAGTAGTCTTGTGTCGAGCCGTCATTGACGTAGAAGTCGACGCCGTCGAGCTTCACTTTGCCGAGGGGGCCATCGATGCCGTTGCCGCTCATGTACGTGTCGTAGATGTGGGCGGCTAGCTGGTGGGCCTCCTGCGCCGATGCGAGCGTGTATTTTTCCACGTCGAGTCCTCCAATGGAGAGCAGCACCTTCACCCCGAGTTGCTGGCAAGCAGCGATGTCCTCCTGAAGACTCCTGCAGCCATCGGTCTCGGCATCACAAGCGGTGCCGAAATCAGGCCTTGGAGTTCGGCCATTGCCAAAGTTGGTGAGGAAGGCCAAGCTCACGTGGCTGAAGTGGTTAGTTTCGCACGTGGCCCTGAGTTCAGCCTGGTTCAGGTTTCTCATGTGTGATCCCCAATAGATGGCCATCTGGTCGGCATGGGCATTGATGGTGAAGGCGGTGGCCACGCAAAGGAAGAGAAGGAAGGGCAGGAAGGGAGTTGAAGAGGAGGAAGCCATTTTTTTTTTTTTTTGCCTCTTTTGCCTTCTTATTGGGTATTGGCTCTAATAGTAGTGATGGTTGGCTAAATGGGGATGTGAAGGTCCTTATATAGTTGAATCATGCACTGTTAATGTATACTTCTGAAACTACTAGAAGTGAGAATATCAAATCAGATTTAAAATACTTGATAGAAATAAAAGTAAGTGGAATAAGTTTTCACTTTTCTTGTCGCTATTGTCTCGCATCTTTTTCGGACACCATCATTTCATTTACCACTGTCACGGTAACTCAAAAGGTAAGACAAAAACTTAGTGATTTGGCCATAGAAGTTGAATTTGGGGTATATAGTACAGAAAAAAAAAAAGGATGCTTGTTTGAGGAAGAGGAGATTTTTGCCCTCATCTTTTAGTCCATAGTCACAAAAACTGTCACCTGATAATATTGTTGAAAACAATGAAAAAACAAGCCCGAGTTTTTCCTGTTTTTGGAAAAAACTTCAAAGTCAAAATTTTGCATTTTTTCCTCCTTATTTTTGCATTATAGTTAAGTTAAATTATTTACCTACATTCTTGTCATTACTAAAACACCATCTTTTAACATTTATCAAGTTACGTTTTATGTTCTCTTGTTATTTCTCATTGATTTTACTTTTTCCTAATTCCGATTATTAAAAAAAAAATTGTTAACTTTTTGCCAACAAATTTAGCTTTTTCGGAAAAATACCCTAAAAGCCCTTGTTTTTTAAAACCTGTGTAACTATAGTTTTTACCTCTTTGTGCTGCTATGTTTTCGTGAGACCTAGCACACGCATGTGAGCTTCATGATCTGGAGAATGATGCAATTTTTACTCCGCATATTAGATTTTATGTGGCATTGTGATTAATTTTAATGTTCTTAAAATAAGATCTGTTTTGTTTAGTGAAACAATTTTTTTCGTCAGTTTTCCAGATGATTCTCACATCTTAGCAATTCATGCTTTCATTTTTCTCTCGAAATTGGTGTAATTAGTATCCGAGATGAGGATGCCTTTCTAGTGTCCCCGTTAAATGGTTAGCATGTGGTCTTACGGATGGAGTCCTATCCGTCGGTAAAAAAAATGGTTGGAAACAAATTTAAAAAAAATGGGAACAACATGTGGATGATTTGGTTAGGAGGACACATGTCATGCGCTAAGAGCTACACGCTGATATACATAACCAACTCTCGTCATATTGCTTGATTAATGTGGGATGTTTGGAATTGATCAAGCATGTTGTGGGGGGACCACATTGGTGCGGTGGCCCACCTTAGATAATAAGAAAAGGCCACGAACAATACCCACCCGTCCAAAAGCCGGACAATGTGACGCTAGATCAGAAAACGGGAGAAGAATGGTCTGCTTTTTTTCTCTTTTCTTTGTTGTTTTTTCCTCCTTTTTTTTCTAGTGAACCTGTTTTTATTCGTTTTTTTAAAGAGTGGAATTTTCTAGTGGAGATGTTAGAGACGCTTGTTTGTCTGCATTGTGATGGGTAAGGAAGAAGACACAGAACTGAAAGCGGTCTGGAGGCTTCGTGGACGATGGATCACAGAGGTAGGAGCACGTGAAGGTTGTCTTGTTTGTGATAATTTACAACACGACGGGAGAGCCAAAGGAGTCCTAGCTTAGGTAGCTAGTCCTCATTTTAATGGATGGTAGGTCCCCTTCAATGGCGAAAACAGATTGAACAGGAAGGTCTTTTGGAGACTAGCTAATTCGAAGGGCCCTTCCCGACGACACATGTTATATGGTAGGTCCCTGCAAATGGAACCCTCCAAGCGGTCCCTCGTCTACCGACGTTCCTGCCCTCTGGCAAAAAAGACCATCTAACCTTTGGATCTGCCATGGCCCTATGCCTTGTCAGTTATCACGATCTTTAGAAGGGAACGAGATGGAGCAGTGGACGTGGAACCTGGCCAAGAGTTTGTCCATGGTGGGTGCAGAGGACCGAGTAGGCGACACTGCTCCCACCTTGTCCGGCGGCCAAACTCGTTCTCCGCCGTGATCTCCATGTCGTCCGCCGCGTATTTTTGGGTCCGGCTAAGAGATAAAATCCATTATAACTCATTTCCGGCAGAGATGCCTGAAACCGATGAACAACAACTCAGCATGTTTTGAATAATATGCTAAATATGTGTAATGCAATGTTCATCTTTTAAATAACTTATTTGAACATCTTTGTTATTAAGTTTTCCCTTCAATTGATGTGCATGGACTGATATACAAGGAATACGACTGTTAGTAACCCTTCCCCGCATTAGTTTTCGAAATTTAATTGTTGACGCGAATGTAATACCTCTCAAATTGCGTATTAAGTTTTCTATTTTTGCTATGCATTTCAGCCTCACTAATTTCCTTTCCATTCACTGGTAACTATGGTCATGTTTCTTATAAGTTTCTCTACTTCTCGGTGCTCATAAATCCCTTCATCTTTCTGTTGGCAATTTTTTTTTTTTTGGAAACTCAAGTTTTCTTGAGTTGGATAAAACTTCTTTGCAATTGATGTGTTGATTCTTGTATGAGTTACGCTTACAATTATTACATATACACAGACAGATTGGACCAGAACTTCTCGATGCTGTCATGTGATCTATGAAAGATGCTTGCGACAAGTTTGCAGATAAACTTGGGTCCTATTTTCTGCGTTTGCTGAGATAAGAAAAATTATGCTTCAGAAAAATAAGACAGACTTCTGTTGCATTTGCATTTTAGCAAGCTAAAGCTGTCTTCTTTCACATTCATGCAGCGGTTCTATTTTTGTAGGTGCTACTCCCATAGACTGTAAATGGGATCATCTGATAAGTGTACCAAACCCCGCCCAAATCCGGACACAATCCATAACCTTAGGAGAGGGGAAATCGGGCGAAGGGGCCTTTAGGATTGTTCATTGTTAACCTCATGTTCACTGGAAGCTGTTCAATATTTGGAAGCTGTTCAATATTTGATAGGTTACCCTTCCTAATCTTCCTCATTAATGTACCAAACTTAATCGAGTCTGACCTGCAATCTATATAGCTTGTCTCAATCAAAACGGTTTGCAACTCTAATTGCTTGACAAACTAAATGAGTGTACGAACCCAAATTTGGTATTTAAGGTGAGAATAAGAAAACATATTCCAATCTTTTCAAGAGGATTGAACAATTCTACTATGAGAAAAATTCGGGAATTTGGATAGATAGTACCACCAGACAACAGATTTGGTTTACGATTCGTGATATGGATATACACGTTCAAGTTTTGGTGGTATAACAAAAAATACACTAAATTTGAATTTCTTTCTTTCATTTAATATCTGTTTTTCATGTAATTTAGGTAGCTTTTAACGAAGGAAAAAATGTTTTCTTTTTTTTCCAAGAAAATCGGATATTATATCTACAAGTTTTCAAATTAGTTTCTTATTTATGAGATAAATCTTTTCGTCTAATTGGAAAACAAAGGCACGAAACCCATTTGCTCCTCGCAGTTACTCGATAAGAAATATTTCTTTTGCTTGACATTATCTTTAGAGGACAAACTATTCTTCTCTTAATGAATCCCTCAAAGCCACCATGTCCGTGTGTAAGAGGCATTTTTGTCTTCATCAGTAGTGTTCTTTTCACTTTAATATTTTTGTCGTTAATAGAGGCTTTTCTTTTTGTCCTTGTTTTCTTAATTTTAATTATTTGTCAGAACCATGGGGGACACTTCCGTTCCGTCCATTTCTGCAAAATATCCTCTTTTTCGTTTCACGAAACTGGAAAGCCTTTGTCTTTTTGCCGTCGGTTTGGTGCTCCTGGACGCGCGCGATAATTGCTGTTCCATCATGTGCCTCCTGGCGTGAGACTTCATCACTGTTCTTTCATATATATCTATATATATATATATACGGAATCTAATGTTCATTTCCTGATGCCTTACTATTATATTTTGAGAAGATAGTGAACATGTACAATTAAAAAATGTTTCATGATATGCGACCTCATTGTTACATATAACTTTTCTGTTTTCGTTTAATTACATATATTCTTTTTTCAGACATGATACCAAAATCAAGTTCTGAAAGCTTTTTCATTTTATTTAGTTAGCAAGGCAGGAGGAGCTTTACACGAGCCAAGCTTTTGTGTCTCAGAACGCAGCAAAAGTGCTACTGGCCTTGATTATAGGATATATGAGGTCACTGTAGGGCGCACGGCCGTTGCCATCCTCGAAGAACTTCACGTCCCAGTGTCTGTTCCATAGCATCACTCCTTTATAGTTCCTGTACTGACGTGCTTCCGCTAGTGCACCTAGAAGTTCATTCGGATGGATCCAGCGCTCCTCAAAGTAGCTGGGGTTGGCGATGAGCCCCAAGTAGAAGTCCATCTCACTGAACTCTGTGGCCCAGTTCTGTACCGACACCGCGAAGGCTGCCGAGTCCCAAGGCTGGTAGGTGCAGGGGTGGCCGTGGTAGCGCGGCCACACTTTGTTGAACAACCCCGTCTTTAAGGCCCTGTAGAGCGGCATGTCTGCTTTGCCAGCGGTGTGGTTGCAACCCTGGGAAGCCGTCAAGATCATGCCCCCATCCAGCTGCTTTAGGTCCTGCGCCAGCACATCCCAATAGTCGTACGTCGAGGCGTCGTTGACGTAGAAGTCGATGCCGTCGAGCTTCACCTTGCCGAGGGGGCCGTCGATGCCGTAGCCGCTTAGGTAGACGTCGTAGATGTGGGCAGCCAGCCGGTGGGCCTCTTCCGCCGACACCAGCGTATAGTTGTTCACGTCGAACCCTCCAATGGAGAGCAGCATCTTCACCCCGAGGCGCTGGCAAGCTGCGATGTCTTCCGCAAGGCTCCTGCAGCCGCCAGACTCGGCATCGCAGGAGGTGCCAAAGTCAGGCCTAGGAGGTCGCCCGTTGCCGAAGTTGCTCAGGAAGGCGATGCTGACATGGGTAAAGTGATTAGTTTCACATGTGGCCTTGAGAGCGGCGCCAGCCAGGTTGTTGATGTGCCATCCCCAGTACATGGCCATTTGGTCGGAATGGGCTCTGATGGCGAACACAGTGGCCATGCAGAGGACGAGAACCAAAGGTAGAATGGGACGCAAAGAGGAGGAGGCCATTTTTGTTCTTCGGTTGGGTCAACTATTGGCGATGTCTGGCCAAAGGGGGACGTGGTGGTCCTTAAATAATTGAACGATTCTCTTCTAACGTGCACTTTTGAAATTGCTACAAGTAAGAATATCAATGGAAAATACTTGTTAGAGATGAAACAAGACATAATTGATAAACTCACAACTCCAATTCGAATGAGCTGATGACCTGATCAGGTTAACGAGTTGACTCATGGACTTTATCGAGTTTTGAAACAACTTGAATGAAGCAAGTCAAGAGCCAGTCAAGCCGAGGCGTGCTGAGTTAACTGCGAGTCAAGGTTATGTTGGGTCCAGTCAGGGATGAATCGGGCCGAGTCAAGAACAAGTTAGGCCGAGTTAGGCTGAGTTAAGAACAAGCAGGGCCAACCTGAGGTGACTAGGGCGATTCTGGAACCAATTCGGTGAATCAGCCAATTAAGGGACAAGATAGATAGATCCATCCGCGTCCTAGCTGGTCCTCCTTTCAATGGACGATGAATTTGAGGTCCACCTCACTCCTATATGGGCCTTGGTTCCTGTTTACCGGCCATGGCCTCACTAGGCTGTCATTATTCTGAGAAGGAAACGATGATGGAGTTCTGTGCATGGTGGAGAGTGGCCAAGATTTTGGCGACGGACGGCGGAGACGATAAAGGAGGTGTCGGTGGGAGCTCTCACGGCGTCCTAACTCTGTCGGCTGTTGATCTTCCCCTGCGCACGTTTTTGGTTTTTCTCGCATGACTTGGACCATTATTTCAGTAGGCCCGGCTGCCGCCGGATAAGAGCTAAAATCCCCACGTTACTCATCTCCGGCGTAGTCGTCGGAAAATCGATTTCTTGAGCTATGTACTGTTTGAAGTAAATTTCATTGTGGATAACTAACGGAATTCCTCTAAAAAATGTTCAGTTTCTTGTTTTTGCTACTCATATTAGCTTCACAAATTTCTTGTTCGTTCATTTGTAACTCCATATGTCTGTTTCTCTTAAAAGTTTATTGCTCTCTTCGTGCTCGTCACTCCACTGTTTGTGAATTATTCAAATCAAGTTGAGTCCATCATTAGGTAGTTGATTTGATAAAATATCGCCCTTCTACTAATGTTTGTTGTCGTAAAAATATGGTTTCTTTTCTTGAAACTCAAATTTTGGAGATTGGGTAAAAGTTTAGTGGTCGATGATTTATTCTTGTATGAGTTGTGTGGAGCTAAGGGGCCATGGCTACTTTGGGATTTTAAATGAAAAAAAGGGACCGATTAAGATTTTTAAAAAAATAAATTTGGTCCATGTAAAAAAAGTAAAAAATATAGTCGGATCTTGTAAAAAAATTCCAGAAAGCCTTTAAAATTTTTGAAAGCAATCTCTAATTAAATAGCTATGTCATTCTTGGCCTTTTGGCTAAGATCCTGTTAGTATCTGTTTTTATCAGTTTTAATCTCTGGATTGTTGGGTAGATTGGTTGTGCTATGTGAAAGATGATTTCTGCAACCTGACTTATAAACTCCAAAGAAAAAAACTATATTTCCACTTGGTCCCATGATGGGTCCAATTTCTTGCGTTTGCCTAGAAGACAGAAAAACTTATATTTCATTAAAATAAGTAACACTTTCGTTGCATTCGCTTTTTAGCTGATGCTATGTATCTTCTTCCACATTGATTGCGATAAGGTTCATTTCATAATGAAGAACACCACTACTTTTTGCCGTCCCAGTAAATGCGACTATCATGTATCACACTAAGCCTAGTGAATACTTCAGCGGAGAGGGCGTATGAATAATATCCACGCGGTAAAAAAGGTGGGTTTTTCAACCAAACTTTAACAAACACAAAATGAGAAAGAGAGATAGATTGGAAGAGGTTGAAGCTCTTTTCCCTTTTCCTTTATTTTAGAGATTTTAAGTTTTTGTAGCCCCAGATTTTTACCGGACATTACATAAAACCCCTCGGGGCTATGCATTAAATGAAAAGGAGACAAACAACTCCACGTTTTTCATACAAGAAGGAACTCATGAATGAAAAGAACAAAGAGCAAGAAGACAAGGAAACGAAAAGAGGAAGTTTCTAGTGTGGTATGAACAGATAAAAGAGGAAGAGACAAAGCACGTGACACCTAGAACTGGCCTGGTGTGTGAGCACCGCAGTTGGAACGCGCCGTCCAAGACACCAAGATGTCCTTGTCCTTCCCTCCTCAAATGTCTTAGTCGGACGGATGCGGGACGCTGCGTATCCTGAAGTGGGCCAGGACGCGCCTGTCCCTATTTCTCAATGCCTCTCGCCACCCTCATCCTTCTTTAATATTAAGTTGAAGTGAACTCCATGCGTGATCCAAACCAATGTTCCGAAAATTCCTTCCGAATTTCCGATCAGCATCCTGTGCACGTTCTTTTGAAAAACAAACAAATTATATTTTGAAATGAAATCTTCAAATTTAAAAAAAAAAAAAAGTTACTGTCCACGGAGTAATAACCACGGATTTGAAATGAAATGAAATGACTTGAACTCCGCTTGTGAAAAACCCTACTTGTGAGTAATAACCACGGATTTCAAATCCTCAAAGTGAGATCAGAGGGAGCGAGAGGAGGAGGGGGGTCCGATCTTTCGCGGAGACTTATGATTCCCAGTGGAACTCTCCTACGCGCAGGCAGACTGCCCACCGGCGAGCTCAACCGTCCTTAGCGACCACTCCCTCCACCTTCTTTGTTCTCCCTCCACCTTCTCTGTGTTTCAAGTGGATCCCTGCCGTTTTCCGGCTAACTTACCAGTCGCCGGACCCCAGCCGAAGAGTGCCTTTCTTCAGACCTAACGGAGAGGACCCATGCCATGGTGGCTGAGACCCATCTGGCCATGTTCACAGAGAAAACCCTCGGCCATATGTGTGTGTGTGAGAGAGAGAGACAGACAGAGACAGAGACAACCACCTTTGACGGCGGCTGAACCCTCTGTCATGGTCATGGCCAGCCAGCCAGGGTAAAGAGAGAGACCCACTTTCGACGGCCAATCTACATGCTTCAACGAAGGAAACGGTGAGAGAAATGGAGCGAGAGAGACGACGAGCGAAATATTCCTTTCTGAAAGCTTAGCAAACACATTTGGCTTTATGGGTCAGATTTCAAAACCTCAAATATAAGGTCAAGCATTAGAAATCCACCGTGGACCTAAGATCCGGAGCCGTCAAATGTAACCGCTTTCCCATATGAAAGTTCGATATTAATACACTATATTCGTCCGTTTGACTAGTTTTCTGCAGCTGGACAGCTGTTGGAAAACAGATAAAGAAGGCGTCATCCAGCTCATTGAACAGGGCTTTTTCATTTATGGTGATGGACTATTGAGAAAAATATGAGACATTTTTATCATTTATTATATGTTTTTTTTTCTTTTCAATATATATATATATATATGTATGAGAGAGAGAGAGAGATCTTTGACGCCAAACCTAATTTGATTTTGACGGAGAAAACATTTTCCTTTTTGTGAAGTTAAGTTTCTTAAAAAAAAACCTAAAAATATAGGCAAAGGTTGACGACAAATTTATTTTGACCTTTCTAGTTTGATTATTTGTAGGTCAATCTTTTGAGAAATGTCAAAGGCCATTTCTCATCTTTGGTTTTTTATTTTTTTAATGCCGGAGGCCTCGTTTTGCCAATGACTGCCAAATTGGAATATGAAATTTCACCACATTACCTTAAAATATGTGGATCTTTATACCCTTCTCCACAAACTTCTTAATCATTAACGTTATTTTTATGAACGAAAAAGGTGTTTAACTGAACGGAAGTCAAACTTTTCTTCCGGTCTCTCTCTCTCCCTCACCCACACACACGCACAACCCCTCACTTTCTGGATCCTTTCTTCCTCTCCCTCTCTTTCCCGCACACACACGGGCGCGCGCACTTCACGTTAATAAACAACCACGTTTAAAACTGGTGTAGCTAAGAACTTGAGCATTTTTTATTTTAGTGATCGCCAAAGATACGAAGGAGAATGGGATACACAGGCGCCCCTTTCTCAGAAAACAACCTCGTGGAGATGCTGGTGGCGGACGGCGTCGTCATCATCAGGCTCAAGGCTGTCTTGGACGTGAGGATATATTGTCTCGCTATAAGGCCATTTAGCATACCCATCCTCCTTGTACTTCACGTCCCAGTGCCGGTTCCACACCGCGACGCCCGAGTACCTCGGATACTTCCTCACGATGTCCAGCGCACCTTCGATCTCCTCCGGCGGGATGAAGCCCCTGATGTACTTCGGGTGGCAGTCGACGGCGATGCGGAAGTCTCCCACGTACCCCTCGAAATCTGTCGTCCAGTTTCTCACCGCCGACTCGAACGACGCCGTGTTCCCCCGCTCGTATACGCACGGGTAGTAGTCCCCGAAGACACGTGCCCACACCCTGGAGAACAGCCCCGTCTTCAGCGCGTAGAAGATGGGGATGTCCGGCACCCCGAGGCTGTGGTTGCACGCCTGAGAGCCCGTAAGTATCAGCTTCTCGTCGTACCTCTTCAGGTCCTCCGCCACCACGTCCCAGTAGGCCGTTGGCAGAGTATCGTTGATCCAGAAGTCGACGCCGTCGAGCTTCACCTTCCCCAGCGGCCCGTCCACGCCGTAGCCGCTAAGGTAGACGTTGTAGACGTGGGCGGCCAGGCGGTGAGCCTCCTCCTCGTTGGGCAGCCGGTAGGTGGCGTCGAAGCCGCCGATGGAGAGCAGGACCTTCACGTTCACGCTTTGGCAATACTCGATCTCGGACTGCAGGTACTTGCAGCCGCCGGAGGGGGCATCGCATCCGGTTCCGAAGTCCGGCGTCGGCGGCTTCCCATACCCGAAGTCGGTAAGGAAGGCTATGTTCACTTGCTCGAACTGGCCGGTCTTGCACGCCATCTCGAGGCCCGCGGCGGTGATATTGTTCACGTGCCAGCCCCAGTAGAGGGCCATGCCCTTACCGCTGGCGTGGGCCCTGAGGGCACTGAACATGCCGAGGAGAAGCAGCAAAGGCAGCAATGGTGGTGAAGAAGAGGAGGCCATCTCTTCTTGTTCGGTCTTCTCGGGTTTGGCGAAAGGAGGAACAGTGGGATGGTCTGTCAAGGAGATGGGGCAGCTCCTAAATAATAATGAATAGTGCAACAACTGTGCCTTTCTATTGGTGCAATTCCAAATCCACCTTCTTAAATATTTCACACTTTTCACGAGAATTCCTTGGTGTTTGTTTTTTGACCATGACAAATCCTTGGATCGTCCATCTGCAGAAGCAATGTTTTCTGCTGCCAAACTTAGTTTAGAAATTTATTCAAGTTATCCGAGTAAGGAGAACAAAATAAGTAAGGCATTTGTCATGACAGAATAATATAAATTTGAAACAATACTTCATACTCAGTTGCACAAAAATTTGTTTATTTTTCATATTAGTTTTCTCTAAGCAATTGCAAAAGCCGTATGTAAGAGTAAGAGGGAACTGCTTGAATGGTCAGCCCCCCGTCAACTTCCACTGTCTGATGTACAGCAAGCCACAACTGTGATTTTTTAGCTTGCTTCTACGATCCAATTGTTAATACAAGTCTCTCTATTCAGAGATACATGCTTTTGACCTATGAACAAGGTTCTAATCTTTTATTTTATTATAAAAATATTTGAAACTTATAATGTATTGTGAAATGTATGTACCATATTCACTAGACATATCGAACGTACAATTATTGGTAAGATTACCTTCAGTTCTGAACCATAGCGTTGGGGGCCATGTGCACCTGCTGTCCTTCCGTCCTTTACTTTTTTCCTTGCAGTACTTTAACGTCGTGTGTTGGGTGAAACTTCAAAGTTCAGATGGGAGTGAAAATTTTTCTCGTCACAAGAATTTGACATTAGACTGTGCTTTTTAATCTCAAATTTATGGTCGAATTCTATGTTATCTACATCTATATGACTGTTGGGACAGAACTGATATTTGGTGATATGCCAAATAAACCTTTCGATTGACTGTAAGCTCACACGGCGTTGGTAATATTATTTGATTGAAAGCAACAAAAGAGAATGAGTTTCAGGGAACAAATTCTCTGAAACTTAATTGACTGGACAAGAGAGTTTCTCTTTTATTTGGTGCCCATTGTTGCTGATTCAAGCTGGGAGGTTTCTTTTTTCTTAAGAGACAACATGAAGGGGCGTAATACAGGGCTTGTCAGGGGTTGCTTCCACGATCGGCTTAATTCTAGTGCTGTAGTTCTCGTTCTTCACGTCCCAGTGCCTGTTCCACAGCATCACGCCGGCGTATTTGCAAGAGCGCTCCGGGATTTCTAGCGCATCCTTCAGCTGCTCCGGCGGGATGTAGCCGCTGCGTCCCGGATAGTCCGGCCGGGTGGGCAGCCCCAGGTAGAACGACGCGTTCAGCAAAGCCGTCCATGTTTTGACGGAGGAGACGAACGGCTCCTTCTGGCTCGCGTTGTATTTGCAGGTGTGGTCGTAGAACCGCGGCCACACTTTGTCGAGCAGGCCCTTCTCCAGCGCCCTCCGGAGCGGGCTCCCCGGAATGTAGTCGCACCTCATGGAGGCCGAAAGCAGAATGTCCTCGTCGTAACCCTTGAGGAACTTGGCCATGGCCTCGATATTGGTTTCCAGTGTCCGAGAGACGTTGTCTCTGAGATAGAAGTCGACGCCATCGAGCTTGACCCTCCCCAGAGGGCCGTCGACGCCGCTACCGCTGAGGTAGACGCCGTAGACGTAGGTGGCGAGGCTATGGGCTTCGTCGGCGTCGGACAGGGTGTAGTTCTGGGTCGGCCCTCCCACGCAGAGCAGGACCTTGATGCCCATCCTCTGGCAGTGCTCGATGTCGTGTTGGAGGTGCTTGCACCCGCCGGTGGCGACGTTGCAGGATGAGCCGAAGTCCTCCCTCGGGGCGGTGCCATTGCCGAAGTTGCTCAGGGCGGCGATGCTCACCACCTTGAAGTTGCGGGTGTTGCAGGTGTTGTTGAGTGTCGTTAGAGTGGTGTTGCTCTCAGGGAATCCCCAATAGATGCCGATTTCACCACCATGTGTCCGCGCTGCGAGGAAAATCAGGGGGCAGAAAACAATCAGAAATTGGAACGGAGAAGCCAGCATTTTTCACTATGATAAACATATAGAGTGAGAGAGAGAAAGATCAGGATGCAGAATGGTTTCGGGAAGTGGGTGGAAGCAAGGGACCTTAAATGTTGTGAAGACACAGATAGCAGATCTGCTCATCTACCATTAAATGCTCAAAGAGTGTCGTTTCTTGGCTTTAGTTGAGAGACCTTATCCTTCTAATTTAGCTAAGGAAGGTGGACTGTTAATGATCATAATGAGCTTTTTAAACAAATGGATGAAGAAACTTTAGATCCTTCTAGGATTGCGATTGGTAGATGGCATCAATGTTTTCAAGTGTTTTTGAAGTTGCGGTGCTCTTTCGTGGTTCGATCCACCATAATGAACCTGCCAACCAGAAAAAAGCGCTGCAACCCACCAGGCCAATAATTAAGGCTTAGAAGAGAATTCATCGTTGACTCTCTTCAGTGGGCAGTTTCCGCAGCCAATCAAGCCTGGAGACCTGCCGTTCAACCATGTGGGAATTACCATTGGTTGCATTTAGGTCATATAGGGTGGCTTTCACCTAACAATCTTCACAAGCTGAGGAGTGGCAGCTAAACGTCACAAGCAAACAATACATGGGTAGGTAACTCCAGGGATATAATTAGAGATGCATATTTAAAAATAAATTCAGATAGGATTTCAAAACTTGCACGAGAAAGTTGCCTAAAATGATGAGATTGAAACAATCATAAGATAACGAATGTTCATCTAAAGCGCCCTCTCGTTTATAGTCGATTCTTCTCAAATTAATCCCATTCTTCAAACCAAACGGAGAGTCGAATTAATGGGTATTTCGTTTTATAAAATGAAAATTATGTTTTCTTTTTCTTAAAAAAATTCAAGCAAAAGCAACGTATTGATTCATGTAACAGGTATATGTACACAGGATTTGCAGTTCGGGCGTTTGAACACTAATCCGTGCTATATAGAACGATGAAGAGTTTGTTCCTAAGGTCACATTTGATGGACCTCAAATCCATATTGGTTCCAATATCAAATTCTAGTTTCACTCATGTAAGATCTCTGTTCTCCGTCAAGTTCAAGAATCCTAATTTATTGGAAACGGGGATAGTCCGACTTCGAAGGTGTTGACAAGATATGCATGCTTGCATATCCTTGCTGTAGTCAATGCATCCAAACAGGAAATCTAAGCTTTTGAATGAAATCCATGAATCTGAGATCCCGAAATTTATACCTTGGGGTTTTCAAGTTGCCTCAGATATGACAAATCCTAATTATATGGTCTACTCGAAAGCCATGGGTCCAACTTAGGGGGTGGGTTCACAATCTTGATCCATATCCAATTATTTGGCAACTCCTGTATGATGTCAATTGAGCGCCTATGCTTTATTAATTCAATCGCCCATATATTTGAACGGATTTGTATTATCAGAAAAATATTTGATATCTTCTATTTTGCGAGGTACTTATATTGAAACCCCTTTTGTTTTTTTAGATATCCCTGACAATCAAATCATTCAAGCGGAAGAATCGTTCACTCAGTGAAACAAGTCTTTTATTCGATAGTAGCTACTTCAACTTAGTGAAATAAGCTGAGGTCCCTTCAGAGGGAAACATCACGAAGAGAAGGGCAAGGGTTTGCAGAGGTCGCTTTCACGATGGGCAGGATGGTGGTGCTGTAGTTTTCCCTCACGTCCCAGTTCCTGTTCCACAGCATGACGCCGGCGTAGTGGCACGACTGCTGCGGGGTTTGGAGCGCATCCTGCAGCTTCTCCGGCACTATGTAGCCGCTGCGCCCGGAGTAGTCCGGCCGGGTGGGCAGCCCCACGTAGAATGCCGCATCCAACGCTGAGGTCCAGACCCTCACCGCCAACTCGAACGGCTCCGGGTTGCTGTCGTTGAACAAACAAGGGTGGTCGTAGAATCGCGGCCACACTCTGTCGTACAGACCCATCTGCATGGCCCGGCTGGGCTGGTAGTCGCACTGCAGGGAGGACGTCAAGATAAGCCCCGCGTCGTAGCTCTTGATGGCCTCTGCAGTGATCTCCAAGTACAGCCGATCGGTGGTGGAAATGCCATCCCTGAGGTAGAAGTCGACTCCGTCGAGCTTGACCATTCCGAGGGGGCCGTCGACGCCGTAGCCGCTGAGGTAAACGTCGTAGACATGGGCGGCGAGTTGATACGCTTCTTGACGGGTGGCAAGAGTGTAGTTGTTCGTCGGCCCTCCTACGGTAAGCAGCACCTTGATGCCCATCTTCTGGCAGTGGGCGATGTCGTACTGCAGGCGCTTGCACCCGCCGGAGGCGACGTTGCAGGATGAGCCGAAGTCGGCTCTCGGGACTTGGCCGTCGCCGAAGTTGCTGAGTGCGGCAATGCTCACGGTCTTGAAGTTGCCGGAGTTGCAGGTGTTGTTGAGATTGGTAAGAGTGGTGTTGCTCTCAGGGAATCCCCAATAGATGCCAATCTCTCCAGCCTTAGCCCAAGCGACGGATGCACTCGATAAGCAAAGTATAAGAAGCAAGGGCCAGGATGAACTTGGCAAACAAGAAGAAGAGGCCATCTTGCTCGAGAGGGAGAGAAATTGAAGAGGGATGGTGATAAGGTTGTTGAGGGGAACGGAACACAGCTCCTTATATAAATGAACAGTGCATTGGTCAGCGAAAGTGTTGCAGTACTTTTCTTTCTTGCACGGTTTTACCATCGACGGAAAATCACCCTCACGGTGAATTCAGTGACGACGAAGGGAGGTGGAAAGGACAAGATATCGTGATAGCAAACGCGACAACATGTACGTTGAGGAAAACTGGGAGAGCAATAAGAAAAAGCCGCTAATAATTGCGACCCGTCCAAACAACGTAAACGCGGACAATGTGAAGATGTGATGTTCCAGCCGAACGGGGCCCTCCACCTATCGGAAATCATAAATGCGCATTATTTAATCGAATTTTACCGTGTGAATGTATTCGTCACGTTTTTTGAGGGCTTTTTATCTTACGGATATTTTAGTTCCTGAAACTCGTAAGGGGACTTACCTTTAATTTTGTCACTTTCTTCATTGTGTGTGTGCCGGTGTCGTTAATAACTAAAATACCCTTAGTTCACTTTTAAAAAAACTTTTTGTAAAAAACAAATTTAAAAATAAAAAAAAAGAAAAAAATTATGGAGGACTTTTTTTTTTATAAATTATCAAAACGTCCTACTCTCCACGGTGCACACGGCGCACATAACTTTCTCTCCAAATGAGCTCGACATTTAAATTAGGGTATTATTAATTTAAGATTAAGCTAGGTGCATAGGATTTTAGTGCATGTTTGGGAGGTTGGAGAATTTTAGAAAACTTTTTAAATGCCTGTACATTTTAGGCTTTTTACTTTTTTATAACCTTTTTTTTCTCGTTCTAAAAAACTCCCTTTCTTTACTTAGTTAAGGGTGTTTTAGTCAATTGATGTGTTTCCCACCCCTGCCATGAAAGGCTGCTTTATTTTTAAATGAGAGTCTTAAAATATTTGCTAAGTTATGCATACGAGTGCCCCTTCAAACAAGAAAAAATGTGAAGAGTGCCCCATTTCAAATTATGCATGGGCCCTCGTCCCACCTCAATATTTTTATTTTAAATTTATATCTAAATTTTAGAAAATTTTATTTGTCCTATATAAAAATTTTATAAAATAATATTTCACCTCTTGACAAGATGAAAAATTTATGTCTCTGCCCTTGCTCTACGCCAAGGAGTATGCTAAACCTAATCTTAAGGTGATAACTCAAGTGCTCATCCAAGTTCTAAAATTGGCACTTGTGCCCCTTGTAGTTAAATTTGTAGGAGATGTGGTTTCAGGGCAAGCAGGTGACAACTTCCACCTCCAAAATTAAATGGAAATAAAGAACATATAATCGTCTTCAGATTCCGGGAGACCAGAAACTTTAATTTGCTGCATGAAGACAACAAGCCAAATGATATTAGCATAATCAGTACAAGCCAGCGTGCAAGGAACTTCTGCAGTTCATTAGGAGAAGAATTTGGTTATGTTAATATACATGGCAAAATAAAATTAGGATATGCTCCCGCAGGCAGTAAGGTCTCATTAGGACGAACTGAATAATTTAATTAGTACTACTTAACTAATAATGTACAACATGCATGTCTTTCACATGCATCCTATCTCCAAGGCTTCTTCCCATATCACATGCATCCTCAAGCCAAGCCTTCCCATATCACATGCATCCTCAAGCCTTGGTGTAGGCAGGTCTAAAAAGTTAGGTTGCTATAGACGAATTATTGTCCTTTACAACAACTAAAGGGAATATTTTCGCCGCCCAATTGGAATTGGAACTGGATTGTCAGTCAGAGTAAACAAATCAAGGTTTATGATTGTTGTTTTTCTAAAGGCGCACTTATGTGTGCCAAACATACAAAGAAGTCCAAGATAAGAAATTAGAACCCGACTACCCACCGCCCTCTAGTCGGCGAACACGCCTTGAAACCTCAGTTGCTTTCCGGCCCTTACATGATCAGGAGAAATATCGTAAATTATCTAACGCAACGTTTAAGGGTACGGTATTCAATCGGCTGGTCATTTGACACCTAGGCCGGTCCCATTAAAAAATTCTCTTCAGTTTACTTGGAAACTCTTTGGGTGTCGTCAAGAGTGGAGGGAGGGGGGCCACCTAGATTCATGGAGGAGTAAACATCAAACGATTTTAATAAAAAATTAAAAGAAAATTGATAAGCTGGTGTGGGCAACTGCCCACACCAACCTATATGTGGCTTCGCCATTCGCCATGGCCTCACCCTGTCCAATGAAAAAAAAAAAATTAATTGTGTCATGTGTTTTTTGAATTTGAATTCAGTTGGCCCTACCTGGATTCTGAAGTTGAACTGTCGGCTCACCCTTAAAAAAAATCATGGCTTCGCCCCTACCTGGATTCTGAGGTTGAACTGTCGGCTCACCCTTAAAAAAAATCATGGCTTCGTCAATGACACCCTTAGAAACTTGTTGCACGTCGCTAATAATTTATAACGGTTTCAAATATTGTGGACATTGAAATTTGATGGGCACAAGGTTGACGATCAGGTCAGCCCAATAACTGTGTGGCCCTAGCTTAGTCCGCTGGCAATGGCTTTGATCCAGCCCGGCTGATTTGAGGTGGGTGGGCCTCAATCAAATTATTATTGGAGTAAGACGTGAATGCATGCTGCGTTCTATGGGACATTCTCCCCAGGTTCCAATTTCCAACCCGTGAGAGATTAGACTGCGTTGGTGCGCCACAAGCATTAGATCTTAATTTAATTCGTTTTTTCCCCATATAAGAATACTAATTATTGTGGACTGTTCCTCGTTCGACCCTTAATTCGAAAGACACCAAAAAATTAAGTCATAAAAGTTCTACGCCATTCCAGCGGTCCTTGGAAGAGAGTAAGTAAGCGAGAAGCGGGCCTTTATTTATTGTTTGCTTATACAGCTAAAGCAAAGAAGCACTTTTCTAGAGGCACATCGAGCAATGAGGCCTTAGATGATGTATGGTATTAGGTTTTGGCTCGTCATAGCGCTGTCCTAGTCGCCCACTTCGGAGAGAGCTGTTTTCCGCAGTCATTTAGGGAGATCAGGTCTTCCTATTACGTAAGAAAGTAGGGAGTTGGATTCTCGAGCGAAAAGCTTGATGTGGTCGCTGTAGTTCCCGTTTAACTGGTCGTAGTACTTGTTCCACAGCAGTATCCCTCCATATTTTGGTAAATCACTGGCAATGGGAAGCACGTCGGAGGTGAGGTTTTCCGGCGGGATATAACCACCGCTGGGAGCTGTCTCCGGCGCAGCTGGGAGGCCAAGGAAGAATGTGGGAGTTACAACCTCCGTAGTCCAAATGTTCCAATATTCTTTCAGCCCTTCCACGTTTGGGTACTGGCAGGGAGAGTTGTCGTAGAACTGCGGCCACACGATGTCAAACAAGCCGGTGCGGATTGCTGAGCCCAGCCAGTAGTCGGGGTAAAAGCACTGAGGTGCTGCCGTCAACAGGACGGGGTGGTCTTCGGTTGCGTAGTGCTTGAGGTACCTGGCGAAGAGGGGATAGTAAGTTGTGGTGCCGGCGCCCACCATGGCGAAATCGATGCCATCGAGCACGGCCGGCCCGAAGGGGCCGACGAACGGGTCCCCAGCGAGGAAGCTCCACCAGAGGTAGTCGGCCACGGTCCAAGCGTCCTCCGCCGACGTGATGTTGAAGCCGCTGCCTCCTCCACCCAAGGAGAGCAGGAGCTTCACTCCCAGCTCCTTGCAGCGGGCAATCTGAGGGGCCAATTCAGGGCATGAGGTGGAGCTGGGGCAGTGGTTGGAGAGGTCGAACTGTGGGGTCTTGCCATTCCCAAAGACGTCGAGGAAGGCTATCACAACATAAGAAAAGATCCCAGTTTCGCAGGTCTCAAGCAGGGACACTTCCTGAATGTGTTTTTCGCTTTCGACATTCTGACCCCAGTAGATGGCAACCTTCCCATCGCCGTTTGAGTATCCGACGGAGGCAGCAAGAATGCCAATCATGAGGAGCAATTTCATGGAGGCGGAAGGTGGAGAGGAAGCCATTTTTGCATATACGAGAAAGAGGGAGAGAGGAATGGGCATGAAATGTGGCAGGTGAAGATGAGATATATATAGAATCTCATTTTCCTAGTAGGAAAATCAACACATTGTCTGCCTTTTCAAACATGCATGTTTAGGAGCAGTGCTCCCGTATGTTTACGTGAGAGTCGCGTTCAAAACGTTTTTGTTGATGGGTACATGTAAAAGGCTGGAATTAAATACAACTGGGTAGGCATTTATATGCAAGAGGAGAACGATCACAAGGCCCAGAAAAACACATGGGACGGGAAGGACTCATTTTAATCTCATCCACAAAGGTAGATCAGAGAAAGCGGGCTATAAAGTTCATAAAATAACTGCAGATAACAATGACCACCATGAGTCTTGCCACACTAGCTTTGTTTTTTTTTAATAAATTTTACCATGTGGAGATCTTAATAAATTTTTTTAACTGCAGACAACAATGACCACCATGAGTTCTTTTCTCATTGGAAAAAGATATGGTGGCACCAAGAATGCGGAAATGCATTCCGATTAATGAAAAACCTTGACAGAACGCTATCTTCTTAACTTCTTCTCTTCGTCTAGTTTACAAAACCCTACTCGTCTTCTTGAAGTTTTAAAAATCCTACACTTTCTTTCTTTCTTTCTATTTTATTGGTCCTCACACACAAGAAAAGTACCCCATGGGCTCCCCCCACCATCCCCCTTCTAGTGCATGTTTTGGGACCTCGTACATGTGACCTAAATAACCATTTGAATCTAAAGATCAAGTGGCATGCACAGGAAGTGTGCACATAACGAATATACACTCAACAAAAAAAGTGGGGGTCTTAGAATTTTTGGAAAATTTTTTAAAGACATCAACATTTTAGACTTTTTTAACTTTTTCATAACCCTTTTTCTCTTTCTAAAAAACTCCCTTTTTTTTTCCTTAGTCGGGGGTGTTTTAGTCATTGATGAATTGATGTGTTTCCTACCCAGCCCATGAATGCTCCTTTATTTTTAAATGAGGATCTTTAAATATTAGCTAAGTTATGCATACCAGTGCCCCTTCAAACATGAAAATATGTGTAGATTGCCTCATTTCAAATTTCGTTTGGCTCCGCCACTGTTATATGTGCGTGAATGTTTCCTCTCCTTAGGGGCATATTTATCCCCATCATAGACCTTCTAAACCCGTGCTTCTCCCTCTACACCAAGGAGTATGCTAAATCTTATGGCGATAACTCAAGGGCTCATCCAAGTTAAAAAAATGGCGCTTGTGCCCCTTGTAGTTAATTTGTAGGAGATGTAGTTTCAGGGCAAGTAGGTGACAACTTCCACATAAAAAAATCAAATGGAAACAAAGAACATATAATCGTCTTCCGATTCTGTGAGACGGCCAACTTTAATCTGCTGCATAAAGACAACAACCCAAATGATATTAGCATAATCAGTACAAGCCAGTGGGCAAGGAACTTCTGCAGTTCATTACGTGAAGAATTTGGTTATGTTAATGTACATGCATGTCTTTCACATGCATCCTATCTCCAAGTATATGTTTTGGCTTCTTCCCATATCACATGCATCCTCAAGCCTTGGTGTAGGCAGGTCTAAAAAGTTAGGTTGCTATAGACGAATTATTGTCCTTCACTTCAACTAAAGAGTATTTTCGCCGCCCAATTGGAATTGGAACTGGATTGTCAGAGTAAACAAATTCACGTACAAGCTTTATGATCGTCGTTTTTCTGATGGCGCACTTCTGTGTGCCTAACATACAAAGAAGTCCAAGATACGAATGGCACTAAATTTGAACCCGATTACCCACCGCCCTCTAGTAAGCTGTTCAAGGGGAAACTGATCAAGGGAAAGATTTTCCCGGTGCAAATCTTTCCCTTCAAACCTTGGTGAATATGTCGGTGAACACACCTTGGAACCTCAGTTGCTTTCCGGCCCTTACAAGATTAGGAGAAACATCGTAAATTATCTAGATGCAACGTTTAAGGGTGGGCAACGGACCAGGTATTCAATCGGCTGGTCATTTGACGCCTAGGCCGGTCCCATTAAAAAAATTTGCTGGCTCGGCCTGAATCGAGTATGTGGTGCCCGACTCGGCCTTTATATATATATATATTATTTATAGAAATTGTATTGGATATCTGATCCCATTTAATATGAATGCAGAAACCTATTGAAAACTATATCCGATCCAACTAATATTGACTTAAATCTAAATCCAAATCCGATCTGAGGTCAGTTTTATATCCGCAACTGATCTGAAATCTCAATTGGATATCATTTTTTTTTCCAACATTCATGTGGTTCAATCGGATCTAAATCGTACCTATTGGCATCTCTATTTATACTCTGTAGCATTTCATTTATATAAAATTCGTACATGCAACGTGCTCCTTAGATGAAGGAGCTGTTATAACTAATTCCTTTTTATTGTCATTAAATGCAAAATATTATTCATTTACAGTACGATGATCATTTACCACGAAAATCTTGTCTTGACAACCATAGGAGCATTGTCATTATCCTTAATAATTTTAGAGCAATCATTTATTTAGATTCTCTCCTTGACTTTGGTTTTGCCTTTGATATGCTCATTCCATACTTGACGCCATTTTCATAGAAGCACGAGAATTGAGTTTTCTTGGTGTTTCAGATCGCGAAGAAAAGTTCTCCTCTAGACCAACAGTCCACAGAAGCAAGCAAATAAAGGAGAAATGCGCCTTTATTTAGTATTTGCTTATACAGTTTAACCTTCAGTCGTATTAGGTTTTGCATCTGATGCCTCAGCCACCAACGTCGGTGGCTGAGTTCTTCAATTTTCACTATTTTCACTTTGATATAATTTGAATCCCATTGCATGATCTTGATATCATTAGCTGGAATTGGAATTAATATGGTGCATAAAAAATTTCTTACTATGCATCATAGTGTCACCTGCAAGTTTGCCTAAATTTCTTCACGTCCAATCGTCAGAGTTCTGACGGCATTCCCGTCCATTATGCTTTCTACGAGCATATGTCTGCTACCAAAGTTGAAAAACAATTTCTCGCTTAATAGATTTGCTGCAGCTGGTGAGATCTATCATAGCAATCTTTATTTCATTGTCATGCCTCAATAACTCATGGGTCATGTATCATTCTCTTTGCAATAACTTTTGCAGAAAATTACTTGAGAATTTTATCCTCATCCGTTAAGAAGATATTTCTTCCATTTCTTTAAATAGCGCTTATAAAATGAAAAATCAACCACAAGAAATTTGGACCATTGTTTCTCTTGAGGATTAAATTTGTGTGTGAATAGATTGACCGTTTGTTCCTGTGTTTGGATGTCAACTCCCATTTCTTATACTATGTCGTCACTGAAAATAGTATGAAGTGCGTGCAAGGCATACTCTACATTGGTTATTTCCTTATTGTGATTGTTGATTTTTCACTTTTGTCTTGTCTTTTGTGGATATTATATACTTGACATTTTTTCTTTTGATACTTATGCATCATTACACATCATCGTTTATTGTGTGGCTTCATATGCTTAGCGTATCGCTTTACATCAATACACTCAACCAAATTGCTTGTGCCTACCACTAAGACCGCTGTTTCTGGCAGTTATATTTGGCAAGGCCAGGTATGGTTTCTGTTACATAGAAAGTAAACTAACTCCGTGGTCAATTGGGTGTTTTTTTTTTTTTTTGTATAGCCAAAAACCGATGCAAATGGTATATTCCATCGTTAAATATGGTTAAAAACACATTTGAGTGGAATATATATATATATATATATATATATATATATATATATATATATATATATATATATATATATAGAGAGAGAGAGAGAGAGAAAAAAAGAAAGAGACCCCGCAGAACATTTGAAGCTGAATCTAATTAGATTAAGAAATGCTTAGTTAGAATTTTTTGAACTATATATGCATACACCAGTCGAACAAGGCCAAAGGTTTCATCCAATCCCACATACATCATCTTATGTAACAGAGCGAGCTTTCGATGCCTCTAAGTGGAGCCACCACCTCTGTGCTTCAACTTACATGTTGGTGGCTCCACTATTTGTTGCATAGAGAGTTGACATTGAAGATGTAAAAAGAAAACTGGTCACCTACCAACCCGTTGATCGATCACTTTACATACATACAGTCACAAAACATGTGCACTTGATAACTAATAAGCCGTCAGATACCCATGCAAGTCTAATGTTTTCTCTGTGACAACTTAATATTCTAATCTTATTTTTTTTTATATATTGAACTCGTGACTTCGTTCTGATGCTCTGATTGACGTTACAACGAGCATGTGATTGATGACGCAATTGACTCGAAGTGCTTGAGCTAACGTTAGGAGTTGTTTTAGTTGTTGCTATTATTAGGAGTTGTTCCAGTTGTTGCATGTTTGCTTTGAACTTTTGCCACTAAGAACTGGCTGTTGAGAGATAGTTAGGCTCCCCCTACTTTTTATTATAAAAAACGGATCATTACAGGCAAAATTTGATTTACGGATAAAAAGCATTAACTCATTACCGCAAAACCCGACAAAACAAAGGCCAAATACGCTTTTTGAGGAGTGGCAAGAGTGTACTTGCCTTCTATCTGTGATCGTATGTTGTTATTATTTTAATTTAAGTAACCCATGTGAATGATCGATTCATGAGTTCTTTCTTCTCCCGTTACCTTAATTTAATTCGTTCTTTCCCCATTCAAGAATACGATATTCATGCAACTGTTACGGCAATATATTTATTTATTTATTTTCTAAGTATTCGTATATTATGATCTATCTAAATGTAGTGTGACAGACTTTTGCGGGTGTTCTAATTTAGCAGGAGTAAGACGCAGACGAATGGAAGTAAGGCGCACAAAATTACGATTTTAAAGTGATATTCGAATGACACAAGAAAATTAAGTGCAGATGGCTGGACCTTTTGCTTCAGATGAAGAAAAATTCTCACCTGTCCAGCAGTCCTTGGAAGAGATTAAGTAAACGAGAAGCGGGCTTTTATTTATTATTTGCTTATACAGCTAAAGCAAAGAAGCACTGTTTCTAGAGGCAGATCGATCCCCGAGGCCTTGGATGATATATCATATTAGGTTTTGGCTTGTCTTAGTGCTGTGCTACTTGCCCACTTCGGAGAGAGCTGTTTTCCGCAGTTATTTAGGGAGATCAGGTCTTCCTATTACATAAGAAAGTAGGGAGTTGAATTCTCGAACGTAACACTTGATGTGGTCGCTGTAGTTCCCGTTTAACTGGTCGTAGTACTTGTTCCACAGCAATATCCCTCCATATTTTGGTAAACCCCTTACAATAGGAAGCACGTCGAAGATGAGGTTTTCCGGCGGGATATAACCACCGCTGGGAGCTGCCTCCGGCGCAGCTGGGAGGCCAAGGAAGAATGTGGGAGTTGTGACCCGCGTAGTCCAAATGTTCCAATATTCTTCCAGCCCTGCCATGTTTGGGTAGTGGCAGGGAGAGTTGTCGTAGAACTGCGGCCACACGATGTCAAACAAGCCGGTGCTGATTGCTGAGCCCAGCCAGTAGTCGGGGTAAAAGCACTGAGGTGCTGCCGTCAACAGGACGGGGTGGTCGTCGGTTGCGTAGTCCTTGAGGTACGTGGCGAAGTCGGGGTAGTAAGTTGTGGTGCCGGCGCCCAGCATGTCGAAGTCGATGCCATCGAGCACGGCAGGCCCGAAGGGGCCGGTGTACGACTCCCCAGCGAGGAAGTTCAACCATAGATAGTCGGCCACGGACTTAGCGTCCTCCGCCGACGTGATGTTGAAGCCGCTGCCTCCTCCACCCAAGGAGAGCAGGAGCTTCACTCCCAACTCCTTGCAGCGGGCAATCTGAGGGGCCAGCTCAGGGCATGAGGTGTAGCTGGGGCAGTGGTTGGAGAGGTCGAACTGTGGGTTCTTGCCATTCCCAAAGACGTTGAGGAAAGCTATCACCACATAAGAAAAGGTCCCAGTTTCGCAGGTCTCAGCCAAGGACACTTCCTGAATTTCGTTTTGGACATTCTGACCCCAGTAGATGGCAATCTTCCCATCGCCGTTAGAGTAACCGACGGAGACAGCAAGAATGCCAATCATAAGGAGCAGTTTCATGGAGGCGGAAGGTGGAGAAGAAGCCATTTTTTTGCGTATACGGGAAAGAGGGAGAGAGGAATGGGCATGCAAGGTGGCGGATGAAGATGAGATATATATAGGATCACATTGTCCTAGTAGCGCAACACATTTATCTGCCTTTTTAAACATGCATGTGCAGGTGCTCCTGTCTGTTTATCATATTTTGTAAAATGCTGGAATTAAATACAACTGGATAGGCATTTATGGGCAAGAGGAGAACCATCACAAGCCTAAGAATGGTGCCGTGTGTCTCTTCCTTTTCTGTCATCGAGAGAAGCTTGTTATAAAAACACATGGGACGGGAAGGACTCGTTTTAGTCTCACCCACAGAGGTAGATCAGAGAAAGCGGGATATAAAATTCATAAGAGAACTGCAGATGACAATGACCACCATGAGTCTTTCCACACATGCGTGACTAGCTTTGTTTCTTAATAAATTTTACCCATGTGAAGATCTTTATCATGTCCTTTTTCTGGTAGTGAGTTTTTTCTTTTTCAGCACAAAAGAGAATGCAGATTTAATGTAAAGGTAAAGCAGTTTGCTCATCTTTTACTAAATAGGTTGTGCTCTTGAATGTCTTATGTGGTGGATTATTTAACTTCAAAGAGCACGAATTTGTGGCTTTGTTGCACCAAATCACAATCTTGGTGCGATATGAGATCGTTATTTTGTGGTGATGACCATGATAGATTATGCCGCCTAGAATTGTGGTGAAGGTGGTAGTGAACGGCCTTTTACAAAATATGGTCTATTTGATTCAGAGTCTTCAACTTTGTCACTCCTCATGTTCACTGGAGTTTACAACTGAGTTGGCTTAATGTAATTTCTTTAGTTCCTTAGCAGCAAGATTTGGATTGTCGATAACGTACGAATATAAAATGAATCCAATATAGGCTATGGATTTTCTCAAGCTCTGTTCTACAAGCCACCATATTCAAACCAGTAACTAGAAGGTGACAAAAAATATACTCTTTTGTAAAGGCTAACTCACTCTGCCTAACATAGTGCCGTGGCCGCTTATAAGAGGTCCAACACATGAATATGTGTATTGGATCTCGAGCTCTTGCATCATCCTTGAATATTAGGGAGCAAAGTAGCGAAGCACAGACCTGTGATTTTGCCACCTGTTAACAAAAGGTTTTGGAATTTTACAATGAAATCAAAATTAGCAGCCAATTAACTTATGTATTAAAAGAACTCACTGTCTTTTCAATCAATTTATATCTTAAAAGACGTTACTGCCCACAATATCGATTCGACAATCAAATCAGCGTAAACATGAAAGACGTAACTACCCCTTTATTATCCAAAGGTACATGTTTTGTGTGCCTGTGCACTAAAAGGAGACGACTTCAAGTAAGGCAGCGTGCTCGACCTTTAGTGTATGTTGTTTGAGTTGTGTATTATACACGCAGGGTCATTCAATGTGATTTTTATTAAAAAACAGTGAAAAAATTGTTAAAAACGAGTCAGCCTCAAACACGAGAAAAAAATGAGTTTAAAAAAACACAAAAATAAACAAAACACGTATTATTCACATTTTTTTCCCCTTTTGGTGTTTTTTTATGTTTTTTCACATGTTTCACAGTTTTTATTTTTTTCATTACCTAATTTTGATTTCACATTTTATTTTTTATATTTTAGTTTTTTTTAAATTTGATGAGATTTTTATGAGAAAAACAATTTTGTCATATTATACTAAAAAAAAACTCATCATTTCATACTCGAGATCGTTGTTTATCAGTTTCAATCGGACACGAAATGGTGCGTCGTCTTTGCTAAACGACATGTTTCGACCAATAGCTTAAAGTATAAGACCGATGACCATTTAATATACATTCAAGCACACAATTTGAGTTCTTCCATCTACAGACTCGAGGAGCATACACACGAAAGCACGATCGGTTACATAATCGCATTTCATCACCCACAGTCGGACATGCAATTGCCCCTAACATTCACTCAAGACATGCAACTGTTAGGTTTTGCTGTGCGAAGTTGTGTGAGATGACACAGTTGGAATCCCTCCCTCCGTCTGCAGGCTCGAGGGGCGCGTACACAAAAGCACGATCAGTCCTACAAACTTACTTCGTCGGCCTCAACCCAACATGCAATCACCCCCTAGCATTTTCTCGAATAATGCAATTGTAAGATTTTTCTGTACAAAGAAGAGTGTGATTATTGTTCGGTTGCATCACGTCTTCTCCGTCGACCTTTTAAGTCTTTCTTTTTTGTTTCTTACAAAAAGGATGCACTTTTCATGCAAAGTGCAGAGCAACTTATTTATTACTAGATATTTGTGCATTTAATTTTTATCTTATACAGATGCATTGTGATGGATTATTTCACTGGATTAAGGCACACGAAGATATGCATGTGCGTGTTGCGTCGGCCAATTTCCCAGATCACACTTTTGAAGCAATGTGAGCTGATCGCCATTTTATGAAGATGACAGTGACCATTTAAACACATATGATGCTGAAGTTGGTAGCCATGACCGTTCCATAATACGGTTGGGATCTGAGTTTTGCTTACTTTCTTTAATGGCCCCCTAGCATTTGGACTGTAATATAGGTGTGCGCATATATATATATATATATATATATATATATATATATATAATATATATATATATATATATATATATATATATATATATATATATATATAATATATATATATATATATATATAATATATATATATATATATATATATATATATATATATATATATATATATAATATATATATATATATATATATATATATTATATATATATATATGTGGCCGGTCGAATTTAGGGTAAGGACTTTGTCTATAAAAATAAAAGGTGAAAAGGAACTAGTTATTCTTGCAAGTATTTTAATGCTACTAACATAGTGCCAGCTTGTTCGCGTATGAGAGGTCCGGTGCACATGAATAGTTTATTCGACTCGATTATACACCGGCCTCTAGCTGTTTAAGGAGAAACGCAGGAAAAGGCTCCTCCGGCGGAAATCTTTCCCTCGGTGCCATGGAAAAAATTTTGATGCTACCTTCACCTTGAACCCTCAGCCGTTTCTATGCTCATGCTTTCCCTTACAAGAGAGAAAGATCGCAAACTTTCATAGAATGTCGTGCGTCGTCCTTTATCTTGTCCTCTTGTTGAATTTTAACCTGAGGAAAAAGCTTTGAACTGTACAAGTTGATTTCCAAACGAAAGAAATTAGTGAAGAGGAGAGTCTCGAATGTCAATTCAAATCCCTGCTTTCGGAAACTGTTTATGTCCATGCCTCGGTGTACAAAAAAATTATACATAGGAACGTAATGTGTAATGACCAACATTCCTGACTAAGTAAAAAAGATGGCTTTTTAGAATGACAAAAGAGGATTATGGAAAAGTTAAAAAGTCTACAATGTGTTATAAAAAATTTCTATAATATCCCATTCCCTTCATTCTTTCTTCTTTTTTTTTTTCCCTTCCCGTGTACATTTGTTTCATCCCTGTGTGTGCGACTAGATCTCAATTTTTGGACTTCACAAGAGCGACCCAGATGAGTTTTGCATCGGCCATTTTTCCAACTTACAAGTTTAAAGAGATCTATGAGATCTTTATCTTGTGGGGATGATGGTACCGACCGTTTTGCCACGCGTTATGCTCAAGTTGGAGAGGTGCCCTCTTTCATATTGAGGCACGGATTTGATTCGAACTGATCATCACCTTTGATATTCGCTTGTTTTTACATTTGGATCGTCTTAGTTTCGTGAGTATTTTCTTTAATGGTCCACAGGTCTGGATTGTAGTAAAACGGGGTTGAGTTATCCTGCCCTGCCAAGTTCAAGGGCAACTCATAAGGGCACTTTCGTTCTAGAAAAAGTTGCTTTCATCACCTTCTTCATTTTATTCTTGTATGGGGCAACTTCAATCTTTTATGGTAAAGGGCATTTTAGCTATTTTATCATAAGGTCTTTTCTCATGGAAGAAATGACATGGTGACGCCTGGGATCCTCAGCTGGATACGCCTTCCATCACGAGACGATAAAGATGACAAACCTTCACAGAACGCCATGCATGTCTCCTCCTAAGATGTCCTCATCTTCATCAAGTTCTAAAAATCCTACTCTTTCTAGGTTGTCATCTTCATGAAGTTTTTAAAATCTTGCGCTCTCTCTCTCTCCTTCTAGCACTCTCTCTCTTTCTCTTTTTCTAGCACTGATCATCACACTCAAGCTCCAATGCAGCCCCGAATCTCAAAGGTGAGAAGAGACAAAGGAAAGAAAGTTTCAGCCCCTCAGACTCCCTTGTACATGTGACCCAAACAGCTAGCCAAGGAGAGAGTGAGACAGAGAGAGACCTCTACACGAAGACAACCCAAATGACATTAGCAAAATTCAGGCCAGTGGGCGAGGAATTTCTGTAACCTAGTTATTTGATAAATTCGTTTTATTAGTATGCAAGAATAATATTAGGATGTTCTATTAGACAGAAACGAAGGTAACATGCGTCAAGCATCTAATTAGCAGCAAATTAGTCAATATTGTTAAAGCATGTCCTTTCACATCTTATCTCCAGGTGCTACTGACGCACATGCTTAATCAAGAAATAGTTTAATGTGATTTCAGAAATGCCTATTGCTCATACTATTGAAAAAAAAAATTAAAAACTGATAAATAAGGAGTTTAATGTGGCTTGCATAATTCCTAGTCCATGGAGGGCCTTCATCGACCGACCAGCTTGGAGTTGATAGTTGGAGATATCAATAGATCAAATTTGAATGAGATCTATATTTCACAGCTAAAAGCACTGGAGGTTTGCCGAAATCGAACCTGGTTCAGTAAAGTGGAGAAATCTTGGATCCCAAACCCAACTCATTCTACTGTTTAGATTACTATATCTCATCATGGCAATTAGGCACTCAACATCTGACCTTTAATTTGAAGTGTGAGTTTAGGTTCCAACATGGTGTTGATGGCGTATTTGGGAGACAATCAAAACTAGGTTTGTAGAAAAACTAATTGAATAGCCTAAACCCTGAGGACATGTTTTGATCTTGTGACCCAGACAAAACGAGCTAGGTTTCGACGGTTGGAGAATTAGGTTTTCATGAAATGGTATTTTCAGGGATATCATAGATTACTTCGAGCTCGTAATTAGGCTTATTCCCGAGCTGATTCAAGCTCAAGCTGGGCTTGGCTCGACACATAAAACCTCAAGCTTAAGCTTGGTTTGAACTTGAGTTAAGATCCACATAATAGGTTTGAGCTCGACTCTTATAACTTGATAGACTCGTGCCTTTTAAATTCTAAATGTTAGCTTTAATTTGGTTAGACACATTGAGCTCTTTGGAAACTTGCTTAAATGAGCTTGATAAAGCTCGTTGACTGGTTGACACATTGAACAAACTCAGTTTTGAATCTTCTAAGAGGTGAAACTCGAGACAAATGAATTGAGTTCACGAACTAGAACTCAGCTTGATTAAATGAACAAGCTGAGCTCAAATTTCTCGGGCTCATTCCACAGACTTACTCATTTGTCATTGGGATCCGGTTTGGGTGAAAAGATGAAACCATAAAAAGGTTCCCCGGAACAGTGAACTGACCAAACCTTGCAAATTCATGTGCAGTAGAAGACGGATCATTTCGTGTCGCCGGAATAGAGAACTGATCAAATCTTCCGGAAGAGTACCTCTTTCGTTATACCTTCAAACATTGAGTAAAAGACTCCTTTTTCCATCTGCAGAACCCTCGCCTTCTTTGTTTCTATGTTGAAATTTTTTCTGGTATCTGTCATCAATGTAAAGCAACCACTTGGTTTTATATGGAAATTGAGTACATTGATAATGGCGATCGCAAAAGAATCGCAATTGTAAGTTGTGAGTTACAACTCATTACCAAAATAAGCCATTTTTGGTTTATAAGAGTCGTTTGGTTCGCTTGGAGTGAATGGTCCGAAGGTTTGGATTGTAGTAAAACGGGGTTGAGTTATCCGGCCCTGCAAAGTTCGGCCAGCTCATAAGAGCACTTTCGTTCTTCAAAAAATTGCTTTTATTACCTTGTTCGTTTTAATCTTATATGGGGCAGCTTCAACCTTTTAACTCAAGGGTATTGAAGTTATTTTATCATAAGGTCTTTTCTCATGGAAAAAATGATATGGTGGCGCCTGGGATCCTCAGCTGGATACGCATTCATTCACGAGACGATAAAGATGACAAACCTTCACAGTACGGCGCCATATGCATGTGTCCTCCTAACTTGTCCTCATCTTCATCAAGTTTTATAAAAATCCCACTCTTCCTAAGTTGTCATCTTCATGAAGTTTTACAAATCTTTTTATTTCTCTCTTTCTTTCTTTCTTTCCTTCTTTCTTCCTTTCCTTCTAGCATGATCCTCACACTCAAGTTTCGAGGCAGCCTTGAATCCCAAAGGTAAGAGACAAACAAATGAAGTTTCGGTCCCTTGGGCTCCTTTGTACATGTGAGTCAAGCAACTATTCAAGGAGAGAGAGAGAGAGAGAGAGATCTACACAAAGACAACCCCAGTGACATTAGCAAAATTCAGGCCAGTGGCAAGGAATTTCTGTCTCCTAATTAGTTGATAAATTGTTTTTATTAGTATGTAAGAATAATATTAGGATGTTCTATTAGGTAGAAATGAAGGTGACATAAGGAGGACGTCAAGCATCTAATTAGTAGCAGATTAACCAATATTGTCAAAGCATGTCTTTTCACATCTTATCTCCAGATGCTACTGACGCGACATGTATAATTTGGCTTCGTCTTAAGAGTGTAGAAACGCTCTACTAATAGGGTGGTGAAGTTTGATGTAGTAGTAATTTTATTATGAATTTCCAAATATAACATTGTTCTGTTGTATAACACTTTGTGACGTTCTTGGGATTCATGAAAATAAACTCTCATTTTGATGTAATGATCCTAAGAAGAGAAGTGTACCAACATCTAGACCATGTTTTAGTGGTGGGGTTGTTTTTAGATAACCACGATATTCAAAAACTTCTATTGAGTAAAACCATGATAGGATGATCTCACACACACAAAAGCAAAATACTTTGGGTGAACATGCAGAGTATCTCATCAAGAAAACTGAAGCTTTCACTCAACCCCTTGTTCCTATAAAGTACAAAACTTGCATTTAGTGCCTTGACACAAAAGCAAAACATTCATTCAAAAATCATTCCCATTAGATAAATCTATGAGAACAAGCTATGGGAGAGCTCCAAACTTTCCCTTCAAACGCTAACATAGTGTCTTGGTGGCTTATAAGAGGTCCTGCAGACATCAATAGTTTGTTCGAATTGATTATGCACCATCCTCTAGCTCTTCCCGCGCAAATGTTTCCCTTGATGTAATGGGAAATATTCTGATGCTACACCTTGAACTCTCAAAACCCTTTGAGCTTTCCCTCGCAAGAGAGGAAGACCACAAACTTCCACTGAATGCCATGTTTCTTCCTTACCTTATCCTCTTGATGAAACTTTAACTAAGGAAAAAAACTTTGGTCTGCACAAGTTTATTTCCAGACGAAAGAAATTAGTCGAGAGTAGAGCGTTAAATGCCAATCAACATTTCTGCCTCCTCTTCTACTAACAATTTCTGGACTCTACACGACTGACCCAAAATGAGTACTCTCTCTCTCTCTCTTAACTCCCTCTCTCTTGTAAATAACTTGATTTTTGTTGAGTGGTACCATTTGAGCAAGTAAAAGTTTCATAACACATTGTTGGGATAACTCCAATAACAATGCTTTGTTTAATGAAGAGAGACAGATTTTTTCGACGTCTAATAAGCAGAGAGATAGACTCAATTGTTTTAGTTGTTCTAATAACGAATTTTCATGATAGACTTATTCGAAATTTTACATATGTGCTGGATATTCATCATTCAAAACCTGCAATGCCCCTAACAACGGAAAAGGGGTATAATCTTCCAGGTTGGGTGGGGCCCACTCTCCTCCTGTTCGTGGAAAAAAGGACAATAAATCGTGATAACGAACGTACGTGGCACTCTCTACGCTCAGCGTGCTTTACCTGGGGACCACTCTAATTGCTATGGTGCCAAAAAGCGACGCGTGACCCGTTTACATTCAGCAGAGTTCGGTGTGGGGACCACTCCCGTTGCCCTGTGGGTCGCGTCCATTTTATTTATTTGTAAATATTTGTGCATTATGGTCTCAAGCTTTCTCCGTTCAGCAAGAGCAAGGCACGAACAAATCTTGCCTGTTTTCCGGAGGACATTTTGCATTATTTCAATTTTATAAGAGTATGCGGTTGCCATCTTATGGAGATGGGCCAGACGGCAGTGAGCATTTAGTTGCAGGTAACCTTTCCCATCTCAGGGTTGGGATCTGCTTAAGAATCTTCAACTTGACAATCTTCATATTCACTTGGAGTTGCCCCAATTTCTTAGTTTCTTTTAACATTGGCGCAAAACTTTCGATTGGGGTGAAGGCGTACGGATATATATATATATATATATATATATATATGTTGTATCCGATCCAAGTTAATATAAATGCAGAAGTCTGCAGAGAAAGGGGAGAATATCCATCAAAAATATACATGACAGAATTTAAGTGTCTTCATGTGAACCAAAAACTACACCAGCACTGGACGAAACAAGTTGTACTTGTGATGCTGCCACTGATGAGGAAGAATGGTTTAAACAGTGATGGACTAATTACCCAACCGATTACTCTTGGAAAACTTGTATTCTAAACATTGGAACAACTTTCTTCTTCAGATCATAAAGAAAAGATCCCAAAAAGTCCAAGAGTCGATGGGAGCAAGCAGATAGATTGAGAAAAGCGCCTTTATTTATTATTTGCTTATACAGCTAAAAGAAGCACTTTCTCTAGAGCGCGAAGGACCTAGCCCTTCACGTTAGATATTTTCTACTACTTTAGAAAGTAGGGAGCTGAACTCTAGAAGGTCACCCTGGATTTGCTGGCTATAGTCCCCATTTTGCTGGTCCCAGTACTTGCTCCACAGCATGATCCCTCCATATTTTGGTGATTGCTTTACAATGGGAAGCACCTCAGAGATGAGCTCATCCGGGGAGACGTAACCACCGGAAGGAGCAGCATTGGGCGCAGCAGGAAGCCCCAGGAAGAATGTGGGAGTTGAAACCTGCGTAGTCCAAGTATTCCAATATTCTTGATTTCCTGCAACGTTCGGATACTGGCAAGGAGGGTTGTTGTAGAACTGCGGCCACACGATGTCGAACAAGCCCGTGCTGATTGCTGCGCCCAGCCAGTAGTCGGGGTAAGGGCACTGAGGTGCGGCTGTCAACAGGACAGGGTTGTCGTCAGTGCTATAGGCCTTGAGGTTCGTGGCCAAGTCGCCGTAGTAAGTGGGGGTGCCGCCCTCCATGTCAAAGTCGATGCCGTCGAGCACGGCCGGCCCGAAGGGGCCGGTGAGCGACTCCCCGCCGAGGTAGTTGTTCCAGAGGTAGTCGGCCACGGACTTGGCATCATCGGGTGATGAGATGTCGTAGGAGCCGATGCCACCCCCCAAGGAGAGCAATACCTTCACTCCCAGCTCCTTGCAGCGGGCTATCTGGCTGGCCAGCGCAGGGCATGAGGTGTAGCTAGGGCAGTGGTTGGCCAGGTTGAACTGTGGGCTCTGGCCTTTACCGAAGACGTTCAGGAAGGCTATCATGACATAGGAAAAGGTCCCAGTTTCGCAAGTCTCTGCCAGGGTTGCCTCCTGGATTGGGGGAGGGCCATTCTGACCCCAGTAGATGGCAATCTTCCCCTCTCCATTAGAGTAACCGGCCAAAGCAGCAAGCATGCAGATCATGAGGAGCAAGTTTATGGAGGCGGAAGATGGAGAAGAAGCCATTTTTTGCGTACGAGCAAAGGGGAGAAAGCCAGAGGAATGGGTATGCAAGGTGGTGAGATGAAGAGGTGATATATATAGAATCTCCTTTTTCCTGTAGCCCCCAAACTTATCTGCCGACTGCCGACACGGGAGAGAGAAAGTCACGTTCGAGATGTTCTTTGTTGGTGAGATGGGTAAAAGCCCGGAAATACTACTGGAGAACCCTTCCCTGGCCTGCTTTTTTGTCATCTTCTTGTGCACATTTATTGACTCGATACGAGCGGCCCAAAGGACTCCATTAGTCACACCTTGAGAGACAGAGAGATCATAATTCCAAAGCGTCTAATCTTGTGTTTATACCAATAACGAACATTAAATAGAACTAAACTTTGCGGCATATACACAAAAAAGTAACATCCTTAACCCAGAACCGTATTCTACTTGTGCATGCTGCGTTGAGGAATCGCTTCATACGGATGTCAATGGTTCGATCGATCGGACATGATCCCAATATTCAGTTGAAAATCAATTCTAAGTGGGCCGATTCAACATGAAAAATCACACTCAATTAGATTTAGATTTGATGTGGTAAGTCTCTAATTTTGACAAGTCCAGATCTGGTTACACACAAAAAAGATTGATCTGGTTTTGTAGTTTTATATCTGTTGCAGCCTCAAGTCAGATTATGATTTGCAGGATATCTAGTGGTTCTATCTCATATCCAAAACCAATCATCTATGTTTCCTAGTTATTCGCATAGGGCTGATGCCATACTTTGTCAAGCACCTATCAATAATGAACCTTAAGTATTAACTGTAAGGGGCGTGCATTTGATGAAAAGATTCAGACAAAGGTCCATGGCTGATCACCAAACTGGAAATCTTACGCCAGACCTTAGATTTACGCTTGTTATAACATTAGCAAAATATTTGCTAAGTTAAAAGCAGAGGGCCTGATCTTAAATCCATAGATCTCAAAACCTGACATCTTAGACCAAACAAAGACCAAAGGTCATGAAGCGCCCTTCCAGAGACAAAAATTCAGTTTAAATGATTTTATAAAGTTCTAAAAACTTTGAGGAAACTTCCTCCTTGTATTTAATTACCCAAGTCACTACTCTCGAAAAATCATCAGTAAGAGTCATAGAAGTTGGTCCCTACAGATCCAAATGGTTGAAATCAAATTTTTGCAGTGATCCAGTTTCAAACATAGAAATGGTGAATGAGTAAGTTTCGCATATCAACAGATTTCACGGTCATGGTTAGCAATGCAAATATAAACTTGTAATTTCCTAAGTTCTACCAGGTTGACAAACGGCCGATTATACGGAGCGATATTCGACACACTGGCATTGAGAGAAATAAAGCAAGTTCACGACTGACCAAGAAATATTCCATGTTTCCCATTCTCCTTTCAAGTAATTCCTTTTTAACTTGGCACCTCCATTTACCTTTCTTCCCAAAAATAATGATAGACGCAAAAGCTGAAATCGAGTAAATATAAAGTACGTTGTTTTCACATGTGTTTTTACAAGGGGAAGGTCTAAACTGGTGAAATAATGAAGAACATGGAGGGAACGGAAAAACGTGGTGGCGACCGATGATATTTTTTCTAAATCTACTAATAAAAGATTGCTGAATATAAAGTACGTTGTTTTCACATGTGTTTTTACGCTTGTTTTCACGTGTATAAAGTATGTTGTTTTTCACATGTGTTCCATAAAAATGTATTTCATTAACACAATGTTCTTATCAAACGCTTTCCAATATTATGATGTACATAGAATGCCGGCCGCCACGCGATGTCATAGGAACTAGAGTCGAACGTCTCCGGGTAGTCGTACTGCGGCGCTGTCGCATGAAAATGGGATTCTCCGTCGTGCTTTACGCCTTCAGGTACTCCGCCAGTCCCTCGTAAAACTTCGGGGGCCCGCCGTCGACGATGACTTCGACGCCGTCCAACACAGTGTCTCCAGGGCGAGAAGTCGAGTTGCCCGCGAGGAAGTAGCTCAGAGGGACACAATTTCTTGGAGTGTAGGCAGTGGTTATGACAAATTCGATAGAAAAGAAGGAATGGCCTCGGATTTCCTGGAAGAATTCGTCGCATCTTCTGAGGATGAAACAAAAATCCCATCCCATTTGAAGTAGACTGACTACGTATGAGATGCATTGTGAGTACGTATTCGGCCTGTACCCACCAGAGAAGTGTGCTTGAAATAGAAGAATTTCTCCTCTTCGAAACTTGAATTGCATTGCATTGAGTGGCACCATTTAAGCATGTTAAAGTCCATTAACGTAAGGGTGCAAGAATATGAGTAGGATTGACTGGAAGATGGAACCCGCGAGTCGCAACGCATTGTCGGGATTACTCCAATAGCAAATGTTTTGTGTTGAATGAAAGGAGAAATAATTTGTTGAACATCTAATAAGGGGACAGATGATAGAATGGGCATCGGGCCGGGCCGGCTGGCCCGGTAAAGGCCGGCCCGGGCGCGGCCCGATCCGGCCCGATAGCCCGGGTCTCGGTCCGGGCACGGCTCGTTTAAAATTTAAAAACGTTTTTTAATCATAAAATAATGTTTTTAAATATAAAATATATTTATTAATAATAAATATATATTATTAAAAAAATTAAAATATATATATATATATATATATATATATATATATATATATATATATATATATATATATATATATATATATATATTAGCAGCATGGCTACTAAACTTTTTGTATGCTATTAATGGCACTCTTAAAAACACTTGATGCATCGATTTGTGTTTTTGAAGTATTAAAAAATAAAATGTTAAGAGTTTTAAATAAAAGTATACACCTAACTGGCTACTTGACAAGTATGAAGTTGATAGTTGACTTGACCTTATAACTAGGAGGACCAAGCTTGTGCTGCCACTAAAGTCTTTGGGTCAGCCCGAGCCCAAACTTTGTCGAGCCTTGGGCTCACCCGATTACCAGTGTTACCTGTGGTTCGTGGTCAGGCGCATTTGAATTACAATCCGTCCAGGCTAGCTTAAATTCGCACATTGTGACGCTGGACCAGAAAACGGGGAGGGCGACCCTCCACCTGCCGATTCTTCCATGTGCCCATGCATTACTTTCATTTAATTTTACACTGAGAATATATTCGTCACATCCTTCTTTAGTTTGGTAATGGTCCTTTAAGTCTTCTTAATTTTTCCCGCAAGAGAATGCAACAATAATGTAAATATTACAGCAAGCTTATTTTATTTAATTTTAAATATTTGTGCATTATGATCTCCTGCTTTCTCGATCCAGCAGGAGCAAGGCGCGAATAAAGGCCCGTTTTCCGGAAGACAATTTGCAGTATTTCAATTTTTATGAGATTGCCATCTTATGGATACGACAGTGACCAATTAGTTGCAGGAAGCCTTTCTTATCGTAAAGTTGGGATCTGATTAAGAGTCTTCCACTTGACACTCTTCTTATTCACTTGGGAGTTTTTTTTAATTTCTTTAGTTCCTTTTACTTTGGATTGCGGTAAAGGCGTAGGGATATAAACATGGCTCTGATTTGGAGTGAGGATTCTGTTAATATGTATCTGTTGTATGGGATCTTACCGGTCCCAGTTAATCTAAATTCTGAAGTTTGTATAGAAAGGGGAGGATCACCAAAAGAAATATATATGACAAAAATTTAAGTGTCTTCATGTGAACCACAAACTGCACCAGCACTCGACGAACCAAGTTGTACTAGTGAGGCTGCCACTGGTGAGGAAGAATGGTCTATGGTCATCGACAAATTACCCCACCAGCTTACATTTGCAAAACTTATTTTCTACACATTGGAACAACTTTACATTTCTATTTCCGAAGTCCCTATACTATTAGATTCTGATATTTGCGTTTGTCGTTGTATACAAAAGCACCAGAAACTTAAGCATGCATAAATGGAGCCTTTTCTCTTCAGATGAACAAGAAAAGAATTCCTACAGCAGTCCAAGGAAGCAAACAAATAAATGAGAAATGCACCTTTGTTTATCATTTGCTTATGCAGCTAAAAGAAGCACTTTCTCTAGAGCGCGCCAGATCTAGACTTTAGATGATAATATTAGATTTTAGCACTTGCCCCGACTGGTGAGAGGGCAGTTTCCGGCACTTATTTAGCAAGACCAACACTTTCTACTACATCAGAAAGTAGGGAGTTGAAATCTTGAACGTGACCCCTCCATTTTGCTGGTCCCTGTTCTTGCTTCACAGCATGATCCCTCCATATTTTGGTGATTGCTTTACAATGTATGAAGCACCTGGGAGATAATGTCTTAGCACCTGGGAGATAATGTCTTCTGGAGGGATATAACCACCGGACAGAGCACCTGCCGGCGCAGCAGGGAGACCCAGGAAGAAGGTGGGAGTTGCAACCTGCGTAGTCCAAGTATTCCAATATTGTTGCAGCCTGCCAGGCCAGGATACTGGCATGGAAGGGCTGTTGTAGAACTGCGGCTACACGATGTCGAAGAAGCCCGTGCTGATTGCTGCGCCCAGCCAGCAGTCGGGGTAAGGGCACTGTGGTGCTGCTGTCAACAGGACAGTGTGGTCGGCAGTGCTATAGGCCATGAGGTACCTGGCCAAGTCGTCATAGTAAGTGGGGCTGCCGCCCTCCATGTCAAAGTCGATGCCGGAGCACGGCCGGCCCGAAGGGGCCGATGAACGGCTGCCCGTCGAGGAAGTTGTTGCAGAGGCAGTCGGCCACGGTTTTAACTACACATTTATTCACCCTATGCCCCTTTTTGTCACACATTTAAGAGTGAGACAGGACGGGTTTACTTGGCCTCTACAATAGCACCTACGATCAACACTTCTTTTTAATATTCGAACTGAAGACTTAGCTACAAAATGTCACCCAATATTTATTCATGCAAATCCAACCACATGTTGAACAATGGAACACAAAACCGGCACTTAACACGGTTCAACCACATGTTGGGCAATGTAGTACAGAACTGGTACTTTAAGACAAGGAGAAAAACTGCCATCGATGCATGTCTAGGCAAAACTTGACTAACTGGCCAGCACTGCTGGGGTGGAACGGAAAGATTCTCGATAAGCTGCACTACGTATAAAGTCTTTTAAACTTTAAAGAGTATCAATATATTAATGAAAAAATTGTTTAAAAATATCGACATAAAGTTATAAAGTTTTTGTTCTCCACGTGGGAAATATGCCCAGACGTGGCCCACACCTCCCTCTCTAATATATATACAACTCAGGTCATGATGCGTGCGCCCTTCAAGTGACAAAACTTGAAAACATATTCAGTTTAAATGATCTTATAAAGTTATAAAAATTTTGAGAAAGCTTCCTACTTTGATTTAATTATAACAAATATCCAATTCATTCTTGAAAAATCATTAGTAAGAGTCATGGAAGTTGGTGGTGGGTTTCGATTATGGATATTGTTTCTATATCCACTAATCAAACATTGAGGATGGATTGGACACGAATATACTAAACTTAATTCAACAACAAACTATAACCCAAATGGATCATGAGATAAGCAACAAATCAACGACCAAGCAATCCAAACAAACTAATCACAATCACAAACTGCACGAGAAATTTTTACGTAGAAAAACCCCTCAAAACAATGAGAGTAAAAAACCACGGGGTATTACGACCCAAACTCAATCAACTATAATCAATGATACAAGTTATCCCACGATGGGCTACACAAAGCCAACCCTCAAACAATAGTATCTCATCAAAACAATATGAGATAAACAAGGAGAATATCACCGATGGAATGCGAAAATCGTGGATTGGGAGGAGATGCGTCTGGCTTCCTCCTCGATATCAAAATCTTGCTCAGGCCAAGTGTTTCCAGCCTTCTCTTCATTGTCTTCCTCTTTTCCTTCTCTCCTCTTGCTGTGCAGCCACACACAAGATCTCCCCTTTCTTTTCCCTCTTTCTTTTCCCCCAAAGAAGAAAACTTTTTCCTCCGCCCGTCACTTAAGTGACAGGCCGGATCGGGATGCTGGACCCGACCCAACAAACTCCCCCTCCAGCCTCAAGAGAGGAAACATACCTGCAAAATGAACAAAATTAATATACTGCCTTAAAGACAGTCATCCCAACTAAGTCTCTGCACATGTCATGTTTCTCTTTAGGTAGAGACTTCGTCATCATATCTGCATGACTATTATCTGTATGGATTTTATCAAGAACAAGCTGCTTCAACTCTAGAACATCACATATCCAATGATACCTCACGTCTATGTGCTTTGACCTTGCATGAAAAGTAGAATTCTTTCCAAGGTTAATAGTACTCTGACTGTCACAGTAAAGCACATACTCGCCTTGACTGAATTGAAGTTCCTGTATGAACATTTTCATCCATAGTAACTCCTTGCTCGCCTCTGTAACTGCAATAAACTCTGTTTCAGTAGTAGATAATGCTACACATTTTTGAAGTTTAGATTGCCAAGAAACTGCACCACCTGCATATGTCAATAAATATCCAGATATAGATCTTCTCCCATCAATGTCTCCTGTTATGTCTGAATCTGTATAGCCAACAAGAATAGATTTTTCTGCTTCAAAACAAAGTGAAAAACTGCTAGTCCCACAAAGATATCTGAAAATCCATTTAACTGCTTCCCATTGTTTCTTTTCTGTATTTGAGACAAACCAACTAACAACTTTAACTTAATGAGCAATATCAGGTCTAGTAGATACCATAGCATACATTAGATTACATGTGGCTGAGGCATAGCAAATCTTCTCTATATCTTCCTTTTCTGAATCTGTCCTTGGACTCTGCTTGGTGTTCAACTTGAAATGCGCTGCAAGAGGGGTGCTAATAGGCTTTGCCTTGTCCATGTGAAATCTTTGAAGTACCTTCTCAATGTACTTCTCTTGAGATAGCCATAGCTTTTTCGACTTCCTATCTCGCGTGATCTTCATACCCAAAATCTGACTAGCAGGTCTCAAGTCCTTCATAGCAAAAGACTTGTTTAACTTCTTTTTCAAACATGAAATTATCGATATATTGTTGCCAACAATAAGCATGTGATCAACATAAATCAACAAAATGACAAAATCATCACCTGAGAATTTCTTCACAGAGACGCAGTGATCTGAGGTAGTCTTAGTGTAAACATACTCCCCCATAAATGACTCAAACTTCTTGTACCACTGCCTAAGTGTCTGCTTCAGACCATACAAGCTTTTTTTTAATCTGCAAACATGGTTTTCTTTACCTTTCACAAGAAAACCTTCGGGCTGCATCATGTACATTTCCTCATCTAGATCACAATGAAGAAAAGTTGTCTTCACATCCATCTGCTCGATCTTCAAATCAAGACTGGCTGCCAAACTAAGAACAACTCTGATAGACGACATCTTGACCACCGGTGAAAATATCTCGTCAAAGTCAACTCCTTTCCTCTGATTGAACCCCTTCACAACGAACCTAGCTTTGTATCTTAGGTTTAGAGAGCTTTCATCATGCTTCACTCTAAAAATCCATTTGTTTCTCAATGCCCTCTTGCTTGGGAGCAACTCCGCAAGGACGTTGTCGTAAAGTGACTGTATCTCATCTTTCATAGCTTTCATCCACTTTTCCTTGTGCACATCATGCATAGTTTCTTCATAGCATTCAGGCTCACCACTATTAGTCAACAAAATAATATAGTCATGTGTGGGATCTCTAGTTGAGGGACGCCACTCTCTCGTGGATCTCCGCTGCCGATCTACATCTGAAGAAGAACCCTCCAAATTATCATTGTCACCTTCGTCATCTGAATTAGGAATATATGGCATGTCTACTTATCCTTCTCTATCATGTATCTGCCCAATATCATCATCTTGCACTGCTGTTGGGGTATTATGCAAGGGGATATGCTCCACATCAACTTGCTGATAGCTGCTATGAGAATAATCATTTATTGCTTTCTGAATATCTTCAATATTCTGATATTCAGCAACTACCACATCCCTGCTTCTGACAAGTTTCTTCTCAACTGCAACATACAATATGTAACCAAATTCATCATGATCGTAACCCAAAAACACGCACTGCCTGTTTTTTTATTCCAACTTCGATCTCTCATCCTTTGGTATATGCACAAATGCCCCTGCATCAAAATACACGTAAGTGCTCATAGGATACATCCTTTACATACCAAACTCTGTTAGGAATAACACCATCGAAAGGAACATGTGGAGAGAGGTTAATCACATAAGAAGTGGTATGTAAAGTTTCACACAAAAAAGAATCAGATAACTCAGCTTCAGATGGAGACATCTAACTCCCTCCATGAGTGTCTTGTTCATTCCTTCTGTCATGCCATTCAACCGAGGAGTCTTAGGTGGAGCCTTCTGGTGCCTGATGCCATGAGATCTACAATAGTCATCAAATGGACCAATATACTCTCCCTCATTATCGCTGCGAACACACTTCAGCTTCTTTCCTAACTGTCTTTCAACCAGTGCATGAAAGTCCTTAAAAACACCAAAGACTTGTCTTTTCTCTTTGAAGAATAGACTCAAACTTTCCTGAAAAAATCATCAATAAATGTGACAAAATAAAATGCACCACCATGTGAACTTACTTTCATAGGACCGCATACTTCTGTATGAACCAGCTCAAGTGCTTCTGACTTTCTGGAAGGTGAATGACTCTTGAAAGAGACTCACGTTTGCTTTCCTGCAAAACAATGACTGCATTTATCAAGTTTATCATTTTTTACATCTTGTAAACGATTCTTCTTGATCAAGAATTGCAGTCCCTTGTCACTCATATGTCCCAATCTTCTACGCCACAACTCAATAGATTTCTCATCCTTTGTCACATGTATCATGTCTCTGGAAATCGATGTCTGCATGGTATAAAGATTATTGCTGCATTTCTTGCCTCGAGCAATAATCAAGGAACCTCTAGTAAGTTTCCACTGGCCATCACCAAAAGTGTTGTGATACCCTTCTTCATCGAGCCTTATGGAAAGTAACATGAAGAGCTGAACCACTATCAACAAGCTAACAAGTATCATCTCTGGCAACATTAACCATGTCAGCATCGCAAACGATGAACATTTCATGTTGTGCAGCAGCTGCAACGTTATCATCTTGGTCATTTTTCTTCTCCTGTTTCTTCCCAATTTTATTCTCCTTCTTCATCTGGAAGTAGTACTTCTTTATGTGTCATTTCTTTCTACAGTGGTGACATTCCAAATTTTTATATCTCGATTTGGACTTGCTTCTGTTTTTATCTCTGCCCCAGTCACTCTTGAATTTACTTATCCTCCTGCTCTCTATGAAAAAAGCCTCTGTTTGAGAAGAGCAGGCCTGAGATTTTCTCATCATCTCTTCATTGAGAATACTTGACTTAACAGTCTCCAAAGAAACAACCCCATTAGCTGCAGAATTAGTAAGCGAGACTCTAAATGTCTTCCACAAATCAGGCAAAGTAGCAAACAATAATAATGTCAAAATCTCATCTTCAAATTTAACACCCATACTGGATAACTGACTGGTAATCTCTTGAAAATCATTTAAAAAATCTGACACGGAACTGTCCTCCTGAATCTCAAATTCATCAATCTTTTTAGAGGAAATAATTTACTACTTCCTATCTTGTAGGCATAAAGATTTTCTAATTTGACCCACAAACTACATGCATGATTTTCATCTTGGATATGGTTGTAAACATTTTCATCCACAAATTGTCGAATGAAACCAAAAACTTGTTCGTGTTCAAATTCTCATTCCTAATCAGACTTAGAATTGTGTTTTTCTTTGTAAAAAACTGGGAGGTGCATAGCCTTCACATATAAGAGATCTTTCATCTTATTTTTCCATAGACTATAATTAGTCTCATTTAGTCTAATCATACGGCTAGTACCAAAATCATTTTTGTTATACACCATAACCTGACTCTGATACCACTTTGTTGGGATAAAAATGAATTGGATACGAATGCTAAAATTAACTCAACAACAAACTATAACCCAAATAGATCATGCGATAAGCAACGAATCAACAACCAAGCAATCCAAACAAACTAATCACAATCACGATCTGCATGAGAAATTTTTACATGAAAAAACCCCTTAAAATAATGAGGGTAAAAAACCACGGAGTACTACGACCCAAACTCAAACCACTATAATCAATGATATAAGTTATCCCACGAGGGGCTACACAAAGCCAACCCTCAAACAATAGTATCTCATCAAAACAATATAAGATAAACAATGAGAATATCACCGATGGAATGCAGAAATCGTGGATTGGGAGGAGATGCATTTAGGTTCCTCCTCGATATCAAAATCTTGCTCAGGCCAAGTGCTCACAGTCTTCTCTTCCTTGCCTTCCTCTTCTCCTTCTCTCCTCCTGTTGTGCAGTCACACACAAGATCTCCAATTTCTTTTCCCCCAAAGAAGAAAACCTAAGAGAGAGAGAGAGAGACGTGAGAGAGATGGGGGGCACCATCGGGTGCCCTCCCTTTTTCTTCCGTCCGTCACTTAAGTGGCGGGTCGGATCGGATCCTCTTGAGGCTGGACCCGACTCAACAATAATCCCACCAAGTTTTTTAACATATGTTGTTTTCGCATCTGTTTCTATAAAGAATGCATTTCATGAACACTATGTCCGTTAAGGTAGCATATTATTACTATCTCATGAATCTGTCCCCCAAAAAAATTGAACAGGGCCATTAGAGGAATACGTTTTTTTCATCAGCTCTCCTAATATTCGAGATAGCTCGATACAGTATTGACCATTGGATTCGAAATGAAACTATACTCTCAATGTTTGGATGATCTAAACAATAATAGATGTTCATTTGGATCTGGATAAGAATATTTGATTGGGATTGAATCCAGATCAGCGTCTAGTCCAGTTGGTCTCACATGCAAAGTAACACTTCATCTCGGTGTCAAAGTAATTCACTTGTAAGGCGAATGGCCTTTTTCTAACACTTTTAATGTAATTTAACATCCTTCTTTCGTAATTTTTATCGGGATGCATGTTTGGACCATATTTGAATCTACATATCTGAAATTAAGTTTCGGGTCCAGTAGAATGCGGAGTTGCAGACCCAATCCTGTTCCACTTCCAGCGCACGTTTTTGATTTGGAGTTGATCTGAAGAGAAGAAATAAAAGAAACAGACGCACTGCAGAAAGTAAAATTTATTTACTTCACATCTTCATCCTCGGAACCTTCATCGCGGCTACGACGACGGGAGGAATGGGAAGACCCAAGAAGATGGGGAACGCGGTGCCAGAAACTCAGACTTTTAGTTAACTATTACAGAGCGAGACCAACAGTTTGGAGGATGTAGGAGAATATGGAAGAGGACTGCCCAACAACGTAAGGCATGATCTCCGCACTGTAGTTGCCATTGGAGATGTCCCAGTACCTGTTCCACAGCATCACTCCTCCATACTTGGGCGACGTCTTCGCCAAGGGGAGCACCCGAGTGATCACATCGTTCGCCGTCATGTAGCCGCTCGCTGCGTCCTCCGCCGTCGGCAGCCCCACCGCGATCATGATGGCCTCCGTCTTCGCCGCCCACTCTTCCCAAGACGTCGTCAAGCTGCAGTCGTCGTTATAGAACTGCGGCCACACGATGTCATACGAACTTGAGTTGAACGTCTCCGGGTAGTCGCATTGCGGCGCTGCCGCCATGAAAATGGGGCTCTCCGTCGTGCTGTACGCCTTCAGGTACTCCGCGAGGCCCTCATAAATATTCGGGGACCCGCCGTCGACGATAACTTCGATGCCGTCCAACACAGCGTCTCCCAGGGGGCGAGAAGACGAGTTGCCCCCCAGGAAGTAGTTGTACAGATACTCCGCCACCGGCTGGGTGTATGCCGCCGACGTCAGGTTGAGTCTCCGCGGAACGTCGCCGATGGAGAGCAGGACCTTCACCCCAAGCTCCTGGCAGTAGGTGATCTCGGAGCTCAGCTGGGTACAGTCGCCGGTGAGCGAGTTGCAGTGGGTGGTGAGGTTGAGCAGGAAGGCGCTACCGTCGGCGGTGATGTCGAGGAAGGAAATGGCGACGTAGCCGAAGGTGCCGGTGGCGCAAGTTTCTTTGAGGGAGCTTTCTACTACCTCCGACGAGGCAACAGCCTGACCCCAATAGATACCGACCTTCCCTTCGCCATTAGAGGGACGCGTGAACGACAAAACTAGGAAGCAAACGAAGAGGAGACCCACAAGAGGACGCTTAGCAGAAACCATGGTTAGTCACAGAGATGTGTTTCAATTTTAGCTTAGAAGGATCAATACTTATAAGCACAGGATGGTCGGGGAGGAGGAGGAGGAGAAGACTGACTCTTACGTGAGTTCTTCTTCCTCTCTTTTTTCCTTTCTCATCTACAATGTGGGATTGAATGGCAGATGACACCCAACTAGTGGGGGTCAGAACATTGAGGGGCTGCAATCTTTATTATTTATTATTTTATGTAGAGAAATGTACCTTACTTTTGAAACAGATAAATGAAACATGTAACATCTTATAACTAGTGCCAAACAAAACTGCTTGACTTAAGTTCATGGTCTTAGCTATTTCGGCTAAAGCATATCCAGCATTTTACCACTAATCGGATTCAACTCAGGACAAAAAAGCACCCTCCTACAAGATTATACGAAAAAGTTGGTCATTTTTTCGTGAAATATAAAATGATCTTTGATAAAACAAAAAGAAAATACCAAAAATAATAGTTTCAAAACATAGATTTGTTGTGTTTGTTTCACTGCATATCTATAGATTTAAAGTAGAAGTTTTTCCCCATCTAACCTTGTTAAATTTAAACTTCTGGGATCTCCAAAAACATACCTTCTTTTTTTTTTATGTTATCTCACTTGCTAGCCAGAAAGACAAATCCACATTCAAATTCGATTAAAAAACAAAAAAACAAAATTGGCCGTTGGATTTATTTCCTCAGCGCCCCTTTCCTTTTCTACTTTTTCACTTTTTTTCCATCTTTTAAAAGGGCACGTGTTTTCAACACCCCCACGTACGGTTTTTGACTCTTCGGTGGAGATCCGACCGTTGAACCGAATACAAATACGGCCTGTTAGAATGTAACCAGTTGGTCAACTTTGCCATGGAATTCTTTTTTCTCAAAGTAACTTTAGAATATTCACTTCTTGTTTATGTACATTTGTTTTTGAAAATGAACTTTTAAATATTAAGTTGTAGAATTCATCGCTTCCTTGTATGACTTTAATCTGAAACAAATTCTGACTACATTTTTCTCTTGTGGTAGGGGCTTTTATTTAAGGTGTTTAAGAAAAAAAATTACATATAAACTTTTAAAATGTTCTTTTATTCTCTATGTAGAAATTTTGAAAACATGATATTTTCACCGCAATCAAAATGAGCTTAACTTGTTTGTGTTACTTTAACATCTATTTTCTTTTTAACTTGTTAACTATCTTCTTTTAACTAATTTAACTATGAATGACCATCTAATAAAAATACACATATTCTGCTTCTAAATATCCCTTGAAAAAACTTAGCAATATAAAATCTCTTATAAACTACTCGACGACGTTGTTCATGTTTGAAGAGGAGATGTAAGGTTCTTGATTTCGAATCGGGATCCTTTCAACCTTCCGTCCTGCGTGGAAGGTTAAGTGAGTCAAAGGTTGAAGACGGGGCGAATTCCGAGCACCTACCATTCAATAGTTTGCTACATACCCCACCAGCCCTTTCGAGGCATGCTAAATGCGGCCAAGACATCGGGTATTTAATGTCTCCATTTAGATCCGAATTCAGATACAAAATCCCAGTACAGATTTGTAATATCTGTAAGGTGCAGGGGTTATGGCCCTTTCTTATTTTTTTTTTATTTACATATAAATTTAAAAAAAAATTGCTTGTCTTATATAAAAATCAAAATTTTAAAAATATAACTCAATTTCCCTCACAAAAAAATTCTAAGTCCGCCCTAATATCTGCACGCTGGCACGGAATGGCCTGATTCTTGTCAAATGCAAACGAGACGAAAGGAATATTAAATCGGGATGGAAAAGGAAACAGGATACCTCATGTGCAAGGGACAAGGTAGGAATTTTTTTTACTGGGGTCTAATTATAATTCTAAAATTTTAATAAAGGTCAGAATATAATTTTTTAAAATTTTTATATAGACTAATTAACAATGTTTAAAATTATATGTAAAATTTTGCTTTTGAAATTTTGATGGGGGGCCAAAACCCAAGCCAAAGCTACGGCTGGGCACCGGGCCAGGCCGCTGGCAGATACCTAGTACCTAACCAAAAATGTTATCGGGCCGGCCTGGGTGGGTTCGATAATAGTTTTTTAATATATATTTTATCATTTTTATATATAATTAAAATATTTTATCATGATTTTTAATATTTATATATTATTTTATATTAAATATATATATTATAATTTAATCAAGTCAAATCCGAATTTCAAGTGTAGGGCCAAACTCGGGCCTAAGTTTTGAGTGTCGGGCAGACCTGAACCCGACTTCTTATTAGGTCAGGCCAATCCTATGCCCAGGCTTAGGCTCTGCCTCTACCATAGAGAGCCCATAAAAGAGAGAGGTGTGTGGCATTCATGGGGTCAGTGGATCTTACTTGATTGATTTGAATGACCCAACTGATTACTCATGCATTTTTTTTTTTTTTTTTAGGGGGGAAGGGTGTTTCCTTAACAGTAGGATATTTCAATGACGGAAAGAAACAGGTTTTTTGAAAAGCTGTATTAGAAAGTGACAACTCATAAATAAAATGTTTTATTGATTTGGAGCGTAGATGACTAGAAAATTATACCAGAGAGGGTGGTCTGTCAATTCATTTCGAATGGCGTAGGCTCAAAACAATTTTTAAGTTGAAAGGTACCAAGAGGGGCATGTTTAAGCACCAAAAGCAAAAAATGATGGGGTCTTAGGCGCTTTTGGGTGGTAGAATGAAAAGTTTTTCTTACTCATCCAACAAAATTGGCACGTATGACCCTAATGATAAAAATAAAATGATCGACTCTCAAAAGAAAGGACACTCATCTCCAATCTTCAAATAAAAACAAAAACAATGTCAACTACAATCAAACTAAAATCCAATGTCTTTACAAATTAATAGGACCCACAACTAGGCCTGGCATTGGGCCGGGCAGGGCCCGGGCCCGATAGGCCGGTCCGGCGGCGGCCCGGTCCGGCCCGGCCCCACTTCCTCACTCTCTCTCTCCCCCCCCCCCATCCTCTCCATTTCCCTCTCTGCTCCCGCTCGGCTTCCCCTCTCCCTCTCTTCTCCCGCTCTCCCTCTCGGCTTCCCCTCTCCCTCCCCCTCCTCCTCCATCGGAGTGCGACGGGAGGGCAGGGGAAACAGTGTCGGGAGGGTTGGACGGGCTGGGCCGAGCCCGGTCAGACGGGCAGGATCGGGCTGGCTCGGCCCAGCCCAATCCCAGGCCTACCCAAAACAGCTTAAACCTAAAACTTGTGGATGTAATCTGGGGCCCAGGCCCCTTTCCCATGCGCTTTGCAATGTCTAAGTGTTCGCAGTTAATATCATATTATGAAACCAAATTAAGAGTGCCGATAGAAAGTGTCGCACGTAAAATCATGTGCCATGCGAGTTTGAGATTGGATTCAAATTAAAGACATAAGGTTATTAACTTCTGTCGGATTCTCCCCGGGTTATTAACCTGGAGTAATCAAGGAAAAGAACAGAAACAAATGGGCAAGAAGCACAGTATTTTGTTACATCGTCACCAACCTCTTTATTTGCCTTACTTTTTGCTAGACAGCTTATTGACTACTACATTGAGCATCAGCATCCCATACTATGCCATTAATGGCGCCGCGTCTGTGCGCCATCAAACAAAGCTCTTAACAGCATTGCTGTATCCCGATTGATCGTCATAGTACTTGTTCCACAACATGATCCCTCCATACTTTGGTGATATCTTCGTAAAGGGAAGCACAATGGAGGTGAGTGTACTGGTGGGGATGAACCCGCTGGACGCCGCTGCCTGCGACGCCGGCAGACCCAAGAAGATGCGGTTTTCCGGGATCAGAATGTTCCATGCACTCCATGAGAGGAACAGCCTAAAGTTCTTGAACAGGGCCGAGGGGTTGTACTGACAGGCCGGATTGTTGTAAAACTGCACCCAGACGTAGTCAAACAGGCCGGCTCTGAGTGCAGGTCCGAGCAGCGGGTCCGGGAACGGGCACTGAGGAGCTGCAGTCAGGTACACCTTCTTCCCGGCCGAACTTTGCGCACGCAGGTTCCGGGCCAGGAGATCGTAGTACTGCGGCGACCCCTGCTCTATGTCGAAGTCGATGCCGTCGAGCACGGCGGCGCCGAGCGGGCGGCTGGTGGAGTTGCCCCCAAGGAAGTTGTTCCACAGATAGTTGGAGACGTTGAGGGCGTCTGCGGCGGAGGAGAGGAAGTAGCTCCCTGCTCCTCCCCCGATGGAGAGCAGCACGGTGACGTTTTGTTGTTGGCAGGAGACGATATCGCTGCTCAGGCTGGTGCAGTTGGTCGTGTTGCTCGAGGGATCACAGTGGCCGGCAAGGTTCAGCTGTGGCGTCTGTCCATTGCCAAACACGGAGAGGAAGGCGATGTTGACAATGGCGTATTTGCCCGTTGCGCATGTGCTTGCAAGGGTCCCTTCGTTGGCATTCTGGCCCCAATATACGGCAATACTGCCGCCATTTGAGGGTGACAAGAGGATGAGAAAGATGGAAAGCAGAAGAAAGGGAGCTGCTGCAGCAGCAGCAGAGTACGACGCCATGTTGATTAAAATTGTACCAACAAAAGCGTAGAGAGAATTGGGATTGATGACTAAGAAGTAGATGCCAAGATCATTTATAGATTGCCCGCAGAATATCTAAATTAATGAAGATGAACAAGCATGCAGAATATTTGAATTAACGGAGACGAGCAACTTGGGAGGACTGTGCATGACATCTTCAGATTAAGTAATTAAAGAACGGAAAGTCCACCAGAATATATATATACAGTAGCATTCATGCATGACTCCTGTGGTCCCTTCAAACCAGCCTGCGGTAGACATCTGGTTTAGGTTTCTTATTTATTTGGAGATAGAACAGATTAGAAAAACAGACTTTTAGAATATTTGAATATTGGTCATTCTAATTCTTGTAGAATCTTCACAAAAGGAATCACACACTAAATTAGACAAGCCTGGTTTTTTCATGACACGAGAAAAAGTCGTCATCAGCATAAGTTAAAAAAGAAAAAGGACAAAAAGATTTTATTTTTTGGCGCCAATTGCCAGATTGAGTTGCATGCACAGTCGCACAGGCACGTGCAAGCAACAAATATGCACCCCAAAAAAAATTTTTGTTGGGAGCACTCAGTCAATACCTTTAATTTCTTTGAGGTACTTATATGTATAACAATTAAATATATCAAAACATAATATATATATTAAACTAATTTTGTAAGGGTAGTGTGGGCAACTGCCCACACCAGCGCACCATGTGCACCATGTGGTGGCTAGGCCATGGATCAAAGAGGATTAGGAGCACTTTTGAATTATAAAGGAGTAGATATTTTAGATATTTTTTATTTTTTTACAAACTTTTTTACCGTTTCAAAACTTTCTTTTTATTATTTTAATGAAGGTATTTTGGTCATTTCTTACGCACCTCCCGTGCACGTAACCAGCTTCGGCTAATGCCATATAATTAGTTCTTCAAGTCTGGAATGTTAATTAAGCCTGATCCATAAAACAGTTTCTCAATCCAGAGGCCATGTGGAAACAAATCAAGCGTGCCCTGAAGGGACATAATTTTGCTTCAACTGTTGCAAGCATATACGATAACCAGGTCCAACTAAGATAGGATTAAACATCACTGAGTTGATCTACCAAATATGGAACTTAAATTTTAGGCATGCAGCTGCTTGATTTTGAAGGGTCAGAAGCCAAGTGAAACTAGCCCGATTAATAAGAATTGTCCTTTAATTGTTTCTAAATATAGTTGGTGAATGGTTACACAATGATCCCAAAATCCTTTACTATTGTAGAGTTCTTTCGATTCCAGCTTCTGGGTCTATAGCATTGTGATCTGATATCCTTTGATATGAGGTATAAGAGGCTTTTCTACTCCGAAAATTCATATCTGAGGTTCTAGTTTGAAGGTTGAATCATGGCTTGAATCCAAATCTTGATCCACTGACCCACAGGATGGACTCATGGTATCCAGCCCTGAGCCTTGGATGCAGCAGATCCAGTAACCTTGATTCTGGAACTCTTGCATCTGCAGGTTCACATAGACAAAGACCCAAAGCTTTTTCCACCTGAGCCATGTACACATTTCGCGGTCACTATTTGACTACTACATACAAAAAAGCAGTTTTCATGCTGGTTCAGAGCATTAATTAATGGCGGTCTCTTAATGAAGTTTGATTTTCTTCAGATGAGCCTGATCAAACTGCCTGGTTCTTCTTCTCTTCTTCCTTCAATGTTCCTTAATTATGCCCAAAAAAGGGCTTTTCACACGCATGGGGTTAGCAGAAATGACGTGCTACAGTGAATCATGATTGGCTTCCATTAAAAGATCATGTACAACGAAGAATCTTTCATAGCCCAGAGAATTCTGCAGGCGGGTCATCACCATTAAACCTAAGCTTGTTTAGTAATGGTCGAGAAAGTAGACCTGCAGAACCAGTGGGCTGAATGACCAGATTGATTGCATGATCAAGCTACCCACTTGAGCAAATTTAATTCAATAACTAATTTAAGTTTGTCAACTCCATCTCTTCAGAGTTTGCACTCGATCAGAGGGTTACTGACGAACTTAGCGTGTCCAGAGAAGCAGATTAATGGAAGAGAGAACGGCAGGTGAGATCAGGTATGGTATTGCCACGGTCTCCGATATTCCATTGTCCACTGCAAATGAACGTCGCCCTCAACAATGGCGGAACAATCAATCAAACTCTCAGCAAATATTTTGATGAGTTGGGGTCTGATTAGAAATATTCAAAAGCATCACCCATTATGGCGATTCTTTATTGTCACATAATGCCAAAACATAAAAATTGGACGCAACCCACTTGAACTCAAAAGATTCTTCTGTTCAAAAGCATCGCCCTTTATACCTGCTAGGTCCGTTGAAATTTGCAAGTGTTGATGTCATTTTAAGGAAGTGAATTATTTGCCACAATTACTTAGAAGTTTCAGTCGCAATCAAATATGCATGAAATGGCTTTCAAACTGATTTTTAGGACAGGGATTTCTAATCATTCGCCATCTTAATTTGGAGGGTCTTTGATCAAATTTAAAAAAAAATGTGTTATTAGAACAATTGCTCTTTAAATATATTGTTCAACAACATCATGTTCTCATTTAAAGAAAACATAGTATACTTATGTCAAATCCGTGTTTAATTATCAGATCTAAGAATAGCATCTATAATCATACTATGTTTGATGGATCAATAACATGATGTCCTTAAAACATGTCTCTATATACATAAACATTCTTTTAACTCAAACGTTTTCCCTAAAGGTCGTGTGAGCGCTAGACAGAATGTAACCGATGTTTTGCTTTGCCCACAATCAGTGAGACGTGTATACTGTATTCAAACAATTCAATATGTGCGGAAGAATTCATCATGGTCAGTTTCCTCTAAACTTTAAATCACATATCGCCAACAAAACAAAAAAAATGTACCTCTTTAATTAAAAGTTTGCAGCCAGCAATAGTTTTACGGGTGTGACAATTAGCCATAAATGTACCATTTGTGTTAAAAATTAAATACATACCTTGAATCATGCTCTTAGATTCAATCCAATGAAATATAATTACCACTATATAACATTTGTTCTCACTTTTCTATTAATTTTTTTTCTTCCTGCCGCATTTTCAACTCTCAATGTCTACGCTAATGTAGTACTTTTTGTTTTTATATATAATATTTTCTCGACTTTCGTTTTAGATATATCTCTCCATCACGTCCTTTAAAAATATGAAATGACTGACGTTGTCAATAGGGTTTTAATGACTAAATAAGCCGAGTCGTATTGTGTTAGAAAAAAAGTTGGATCGATAATCCAATTTGGATTTCGTATATATGCAGTTTCATAACCAAAGTTGAATGCAAATCTGATATCCAAGTGAGATCTGACAAAGGTCTGACGGCCTGACTACGAATAATATCATGTTAGTCGAATCGAAATTTAGTTTGAGAGATGAAATTTTATTCCAAATTCAAATCCAAATCTATTTACATAGAATCTGAAAGGAAGCCATTTACATCCCCATGAAAAAAAATCCTTGCAATGCGAACAAGCAGCAGAGTCATCGATAAGACAAAAAGCATCAAACCCATCTTCTTTGGCTTTTTCTTTTGTCATTGGTGTGAAGGGCAAGTTCTTAGCCAATGAACAGTCACACTTATTAATCTTTCTTAAGCAATTCATCATGTGGTCCTCAAGCGAGTGAATTCGCCCATACCTTACCCTTTTTCCCCTTGTGAAGCATATCATTTTTCTTTTGGGTTTTCTTCTGCTTCAAGTTTTTTCTGGGTTCAGTTATGGATGCAACCCGTGGTGACGTTGGGAGACACAATTGGTGGCACAGTAGACGAAGAGATTCAAATTGCCGGAGTTCAGCCAACTGGGTATTTTTCTTTATGAAGTTTGCGATTTCAATCACTGAATCTTTTGAAGCTGGAGATACCTTCCCCTTTTCCCCTCTTATCTAGAGATATTTTAGAACCATGGCGCGCGGTATGCTCGTCAACGACAAACTTGTGCATCCACAACTGAGCACGGCTGGATCTTTTCAATGGCTTAATTATTTTGTTAACGATTGAGAAGCAACAGAAATTAAAGTTATGATAAGACAACTGTCCAGAAAAGATGTTATTAACAATTTTTTCCTTGGGCTAACGCCTTATTCAAAGAATTTATCCCTCGGTTGCCTTGTCGCCATTATCGGGTTCTCCAAACTATTTGAAGCGTTAAGGAAATGTTGGTAGCGATCGTAAGTTTCAACATCCAACAGACGCATATATATGCACATCTTTTCGCTCATAGTCAAATCCTCCGGATGGCGGCAACAAGTTGTAAGTAAAAATGGAAAAAACAGCTCGAGCCTCCCCATCACTTTTGTGTCTTGTTAAAAACAAGAATGGCAAACAACCCAATCTTTCCTTTTTTATCATTTCTTCTTTTCGTGACAATCAGCGCCGATTATGATTGACTTGTGTATAAATCTGTTGGGTGTATTGCGGAAAAGTATGAAATCCCGTTGTTTTTTTATCTCTTTGTCGCAGCACTTGTTGCTATGTCAGACACGCTCTTTTTTCGTCTTCTCTTTGAGAGTGTCTGTTCATCTGATAGTGAATAGTAAAAGATCTGTGCGATCGTGGACGTAGGATATTATTGCTTCGAACCACGTAAATCTTTGTCTTCTTCCTTATTGTTTCTATCCCCCTCTTGAGAATGCGAGAAGAGAGTTTTGTGTGTTGTTCTTAAGCTAAACATCACTAGAAGCAGTAGTTAGTATTCAAAGTTCAAGAACTTCATTACCAGCAGCCTCGGTTGGAGGTCGTAAATCATTTCCTTTCAATTTTATCGATTTTTAAGCTTTTTGCCAGTTTTATAGACCATTTTTTCTTATGTAAATTCTTTCTTGAGGGAAAACGTTGTCAAATGCAGCAGATAATATGTGTTTCTTTGAATAACCGTAGCGTCTAGAACCGTTGGATCTACCTCCCTGTGTTGACAGGCACCAATGATATGCAATTATAAAGCTTCGTATTCTATCCCTTAGCCTGCCATCCAGGCAAACTTTGTGGAGGATGGAATCAACACAACATTGTGTTGTATCATGCAGTCGCACACATTTAGAAGAGTACGCCAGTGAACCCGCAGACCTACGAAAGGGTCCTCTCCAATAAAAACTTCACTATGACTTGTTCATTCAATCACAGTTCCAATATGCATATGCCTGTCTAGGTAAATCATCTTCAGAAGTCTTCCACCCTAAGTTGTGTACTCTCATAATGTGTCATCGAATGACCAAAACATAAAAAAAAATAAGACACTGTTTTATTTCAACAATAAAATATTTGGACCAGGGACAAAGACAGGATTTTTTTTTAGGGTCAGACCAAACGATTTGCGGGCCGGGTCACGGTCGGGCCAAGAGGAGCGACGAGTAGCGACCGGTCGGGCCAAACTAAAAAAATTTGATTTTTTCAATGTAGAAAAAAAAATTTCTGGGGCTCACCCGGGCCATGGCCCGAGCGCCCCCCCCCCCCCCCCCCTCTGCCCCTGATTTGGACCCAAACAAAGATAACCACAAATCCCAAAACCGATGCAGTGCTCAAATTGCCAATGTCCATCCATCACAAGCTTGAGGAGGTCGATCTAATAGCCATAAACCCTCAAGAATTACTTGTAGAAATAGAAAAAAAAGGTTAAAATTCCTTTGAGTGTGGAAAAATTCAGCCATGAATGAAACATGGCCCAACAAATTAATATTTTATCTCTTCAAACAAAAACGGATGAGACCCTATGATCAACAACCACATAAGTACCAAAATCTTAATACACGAAAAGTTACGTCTCATTATCAGTCTCATTATCAGAAACAAAATGAGTTGTGCACAACCTCCAAAATGTCGTAGGTTTCCAACCGTGGTTCTCTGACAATGTCATGGTCATCGTGCCGAGTAACAACAAAAATCCTCATGGGCACAACTCACGGGAAAAATAGAGCATATCTTCACCAGGTGATCCAACAAATCGAGAGTATCTGTCGTGAAGACTCATGAAATATCTCAGATCGCCGCTGCAGCAGCATAGCCCCTCTAGGAACCCAACAGAAACATAACAGAACCCCGAGCCCTTGTGCCGCTCAATACCCTGTGGACCCTCCAGTACAGACATAGGAGTGTGCAACAACAGTGAGCTCACGCGCGCCACTACCTTCTAGGACAAAACCAAACACTTGGCAAAAACACAAGCTCGCACTCGCATAAACCATTGCGCACATTCCACTTTTCGCCTTCGAATTTCAAATGTGAGGATTTCTCAATATTAGACATTGTCTATTACCTTTCACACAAACCGCCCTTAGGCTCGATTTCCCAAACAACAAAAATAAGCCATTTTATAACTTGATTTAATAGAAACAGAACAAAGTCGTGTAAACATGCAACAATACATAGTATCTCACGTCGTCCAGAAATTCAAATAATAATATTGTAATCATTATATAGAAACAAGAGATCTCATAACCCTTTTTCTGAAATTTTAAACAAAACTAAGGGCATTAAAAAGCAAATACAATATAATATTTCGCTTGCTCACCGGAATTGCAAACAATTTAATAAAAACCCTCTTTTGGACATTTTAAGGACTTAGAGAGTACCAATTCGCTATTTCATATGAAATATCCGGCTCATGCTGAAAATAACTTTCGCATGCCTCTTCTTGAAAAAGTTTTTAGCAAAAACATTGCGGCATGAATATCTGAAAAATATAACCGCTTTTTCAAAAACTATAAGGTGGACCATTCTTGTAATTTTTTAAATTTGATATAAATTTGGTCGAACCCTAGCCTTCTTTTCATTTTGGCTGGTCCTTCACGGGAGTATCTCCCTCTTCTTCTTGTTTCAATCAACAGTCATTCAAAAATTAATATATTTTTATCGGGTTTTTCAAAAATTATGAAATTTTACCCAGATAATATTCAGAAGCAGATGAATCCAACGAGCTCTAGCTCGACAATTTTCGACAACGGAACTGACAGCACCGGCCACTGGAATACCGTTGAGTTTTTGGTTTCACAGGAAAGCATTCCAGCGACAGGCGATCACTCAAAAATTTGTATCTCCTCAACCGCTTACAAAAAAAATATGAAATTTTACAAGAGTAATTCTCAGAAGCAGGCGAATCCAATGAGTGCTTACTCGTTATTTTTTGACACCGGAGCTAGGAGTGCCGGTTGCTGGAATCCGATGTAGTTTTCATATTTTCTGTCGCAAAAAACACTCCAGCAACAAATAGTTATTCAAAAATCCATATCTTTTTATAAACGACTCCAAAAGTTATAAAATTTTACAGGCATAATCTACAGAAGCAGAAAAATCCAAGGAGCTCTACTAGTTGTTTTCTGACACCGGAGCTGACAAGGCCGGTCGTCGAAAGTCGCTGTAGTTTTCAAATTTTCTAGGTACTTTAAAAAAAATCACAGGCGACCAGCGAGCAAACTCCCTAACGTCTTTCATCTAGGGAGCTAATTTGGGCCATGCTTTAGGGCATCCTATCCTCCCTGATAACACAAGGTGCTGCCCAAGTTTCATCTTAAACGGAGCTAGCATTGATTTTTAAATATTATGTGATTTCTGTTCTCCCTGAGTGACGCCTGAAATAGGAATCGCCTGAGGGCGTTTAACCAGGCCAAGTCTCACGGTATAGCCCTCATTATACCCCTTTTATTTTTTGTACACATTTAATTAAATCTCATACATGCATATATATATTTTCATCTCTAGGAAATCAAGATTTCTCAACTAAGAACACAGTATACTACTCTCATTATACAACGCTTCATGCGCATAGATAGATCTACATCTATACAAAAACAAAAAATACACGGCTTCATGCTACAATCATAACTGAATATCCTCGTACCTTTCAAATCCGAGTTGAATTCTCATGAGCTTCTTTGCTTGTGTTCTTTTCCAGCAGCCACCACTTCAAATTCATTAGAAAGGGGGCAAAGATGACCTCACACAATTTCTCTCTCTCTCAGGTTGAGTTTCTCTTCTATGAATGCAGCATAGGAATGATTAATTTGTTAAATAAACCCTCTACAAGGCCTCCCTTATTGCCATACTAACTTTTTCTTTTTCTTTTTTAGTTAGAAAATCGTTCATTTCTTTCCTTACTTGTTCTATTTATAATGAAATTTGCAGTTTCAAATGAAAATGAAAAAAGAAATGTCGTGGGTTTTACTGCAGCAGAAAATTAAGCGAGTGCACGCATGGAAACCAAGAAAGTTCCATCGATGGAGAGAATTACTTGACATAGTTCTCTTCATTAAGTCAAAGAGAAATGACATAAGATAAGAGACCAGAAGATCTTTTATTACAGTGAAAGGAAAATCCTCTCAACCACATTCATGAAACATAGATCACAGAGAGAGAAGAAATCATCTTATTACATCCAAGCTCCGCCTATGGCGGCCACTTATTTCTAACGCAACGTCTCTCGTTTAATTACTAGACATAGTTCTTAATGGAGCTGCTGTATCCCGACTGGTCATCATAGTATTTGTTCCACAACATGATGCCTCCATACTGTGGATATGCCTTCAAACTCGGAAGCACGTTGTTGATGAGCGTGGTGTTGGGGATGAACCCGCTCGATGCAGCAGCAGGAGAGGCAGGTAACCCCAAGAAGATCCTGAAAGCGGGGATCCCGAAGGTCCATCTCGTCCATGAGACGAAGAACCGGTTCCCGTTCCCCCACCTGTTCCTTGGAAATGAAGGGTACTCACAGGATGGGTTATTGTAGAACTGAACCCACACATAGTCAAACAGGCCAAGCCTGAGCGCAGGCCCAAGATGAGCATCAGGAAATGGACACTGAGGAGCTGCACTCAGATACACCTTGCTCCTCCAGGAACTCCGTGCTCGCAGGCTCGTGGCTAAGATGCTGTAGTACTGTGACGAGCCCTTCTCTATGTCGAAATCAATGCCGTCAAGAACCGCACTGCCCAGCGGCCGGCTGCTGGACTTTCCTCCAAGGAAGTTGTTCCACAGATAGTTTGAGACATTGATGGCATCGGCAATGGAGGAGAGGCCGTAGCTCCCTACTCCTCCCCCGATGGAGAGCAGCACCTTGATGTTTTGCGATTGGCAGGAGAGGATGTCGCTGCTCAGGCTGGTGCAGTTGTTGGTGCTGTTCGAGGGGTTACAGTGGCCGGCAAGGTTCAGCTGCGGCGTCTGTCCATTGCCAAACACGGAGAGGAAGGCGATGTTGACGATGGCGTACTTGCCTGTTGCACATGTACTTGCCAGGGTGCCTTCCCCGCCGTTCTGGCCCCAATATACGACAATGCTGCCGCCGTTTGAGGGTGAGAAGAGGGTGACCAAGATGGAAAGCAGAAGAAAGGGAGCAGCAGAAGCAAAAGAGAACGAAGCCATGCTGATTTCTGTGTGTTCAGAGTTGGGCGGTGACCAAGGAGTTGATTCCACGTCCAATTTATAGGCAAATTTCGGAAGGAGACGGCATGAACCACTTGGAAATCTTGTAGATGCAATAATCGAAGTGACATGTGCAATGGAATGGTTAAAAGAAGTCCACGGGGTGATGGAGACATTGCTTGTTAATTTCATCCAGCAAACTTACGCAAAGGTGCATGCAAGATCAAGGCTTCCTCAAGATGGATGAATAAAAAAGGGATTTGCAGCCATTAACTTCACAAAAACTACGACGAAAGTCGCAACCAAGAACAATTGAAAAAGCCCTCTTCTCAGAGTAAGATTTTTGAACATGCAGGTGGTCTTCGGAATTCATGAAGTATGTGAACAATATTGAAAGGACTGCTTATAGTAAAGTCGTCGTTATGATGATACCAGTGGCAGTGGAAGGGCACAAACTTCTAACAAACTAGGTCGATAACAGATCAAAGTAAATATCTTTTGTCTCGCTTATTCCATAGAAATGTTACTTTTTTAACCACATTCTCGTATGAATCTACAAAATAGATTGCATTTGTCTTTGTAGTCTTAATGTTTCACTATATTATATTTTTTTGGAAGGTATGCTCGATTATTAACATATTGTAAAATTTTTGTTGAAATTTTATCGAAATTTCATCAGATTAATATATCCCTATAAAGATTTTTATTAGAATAAGATTCCAGCGTAGCATTTTCTAGTTTTAGAAAATGAAAATTTTCATTTCTAATAGATAACCAAAGTATACATTAATTACGTACAACTACTTTTGATCTCCGTAAAACATGCAAAAGCATCTTAATAAAGTGTTACCTGTCTATTCCTAAAGTTAGCAGGCACAAAAATAAAAATCAAAAAATTATTCTTAAAGTGGATTTTAATTTTAAAACAGATGTTGGCATTTTCTTTTCTTTTTTTATCATTTTACAATACTTCAAATTAAATTTTTCATAAGATAGCATCTAGATATGATAGAATTAATGTGATGATCATGAGCGATGGTCTTTCACATTAACAACAGTACCTGACCAAATCTTATTCAATTCCACAGTGCATAGTTATTGTTCCGAGTAGTAATAACAACATGGTTAGAAATAACTACCATCGCATTACAATCTCTCAGTTAATGTTGGAAGATTGAGACGTCAGCCACTAGCAAGTTGGAGCACCTCTCTCTCTCTCTCTCTCTCTCCAGGAAAGGGATCCGCGAAATGACCACCGTGAAATAGTGTTCATCACGAGGTAATTTTGACTTTTATAAGAACTTTATTAAACCAATGTACAATTGAGGAGGCATTTGATGGGGTGGGAAAAAAATTTGAACGATAATTTTCAAGGAAGAAGATCAGATGCTTTTTGGAGACGAAAGGTTCAGAAGATCCGAAGATTCCCATACAAGAATTCATTTTTGTCAGTCTTTGATGCATGACTATACTGCTGTAGAAATCATTTTCCGAACAAAGTACACACTCACAACCCCATGAACAACCTTCTTTCCATGTGCCCATGCCATATGAATTTTCTTGCGTTCTAAGTACATGCATATTTTGATAGTCCAGAAAGATGGATATTTTGTCCCAATCACTAGGAGAGAACTCAATGGAACGTTCACTATTCTTATCATCGTAGATACTTTCACTAGCCACTGGTTATAATCTTAGTATTATTATTAGATAAACCCTACCCCGAATCGAAACACAATATATTCGGACGTTCAGATAATTTCATTGGCTAAACGAACACCGTTCTGTATTTTATCATGAGATTTTCCAACAGCAGCGCTTGAAACTCAAAAGGGAAAAATTAATGGATCCCTCGCTTTTCCCGCTCGCTAGTTCACCATGGATGCGAAGTACGGATTTACAAACACGCAAACAAGGGCTATGATAACTGCGCAATTGGATCCATCACCAAATAAAATCCACATATTCTTTGGAACCAGAAACAGATTTCGACGTAAGCCAAGATCCAAAACTGATTTGTGGTTTAGGGTTTAGGGTTTAGGTTTGGGGATCAAAGATCCTGTGAGATTCTTTAGTATCACAGAATTTTCAGATAGTGTGTTCAACTGCATTCTTTGGGATGGATGCCTCGCTTGACAAAGTCATCTCTCTCTCTCTCTCTATTACATGGGTTTACACACTACCTCACGCTGACTCTTCTATTTTACTGCCGCACAGGAGTCCGCATTGAATCGGGTGCGCACCAGACATGGGTGCAGCATCGACTCACACCCGAGCCCAGTTATAATGTCATATTACTAAATTACTTATATAATATATGTTGTTTTGATATTTTCCTATGCAATACAACTATTCAAGTATGTTATATACATTAATAACTAAATTGTAATAATATGTTTATTATGTTATATATATAATAAATTAAAAATAATAATAAAAAAAAACTTCGCCGCTCCGTCGCAGCTAAATTTTTTAGGATGTACCGTTCTGACACCGGCACCCCCTTACTATGGTGACATAGTTTACCAACGAACTTACCATGTTCAATGAAGTAGATTAATGGAGGAGGAATGAAAGGTGAGGTCAGGCATCTGATTTACGATGTCCACTTCAAACGCCCGTCACCCTCAACAGTGGCTGCACAACAAATCAAACTAGACCAAAAATATTTTGATGAGTATTTTCTCCATTTATGGCGATTCAATATCACATGGTCCCGATGAATAAAAATTGGGTGCAACACGCGGGAACTTAAAAAATTCTTCTGTTTCGAGAAAAAGGAATTAGGTTCCTCTATCCCTGCCTAGCTTGTTGAAATTTGAAAGTGTTAATATCAATTTAAGGAACTGAATTATTTGCAAAAATTAGACAGGGATTTCCAATATTTATCTTAGAACATTTTTTTATTAAAACGCCTGTCTAAGAACATATTTTCAGTAACATCGTGTTCTTATTTCAAGAAACATGTGTAATTATGACGAGTTAGAGTTTAATTATTGAACAGTAAGCATACTATACACGTTTCCTTAAACAATAACATGATGTCCTTAAGACATCCAGAAACGTGAATATTCTTCTTAACCAAACATCTTTCCAAAGGTCGTTTGAGTGCTAGACAGAATTAAGTCCTATAGCAATATTATATTAATTTCAGGCATTTCATGGTGAGAGATAATGGGGCTCCTAAGATCACAATGACATCTATGCTGACTTTGTACACTGTATTCAAGCAAATCAAAATGCATGCATGAATTCATCATGGTCAATCTAAACAGAACATATATATATATATATATATATTCCTGATCATTTAAACGTTCACAGCCATCAAGTCTTGTATGTGCAGGACAATCATGCATGTAAATTTATGTTTTAAGAAACGCATATCGTGACTCATGCTCTTCATTAGATTCCGTCGCTGTGAAGCATCTATCACATAATCGGGTGGGAACTAAGGTGACGTTGGGAGAAGCAATTGGTGGAAGGTAAGTAAAAGCCGAGGAATAATGCAACAAATTGCCCGAGTTCAAGCAATTGGCTTTTTCTCTTGAAATCTGCTATCCGATGGCTGGATCTTTCATGGACTTAATATTTTGTTAATAAAAAATCAGAGTTAACATGAGAGTTACCAATATCTTTTTCCCTCTTCTTTTAGCAACTCCTAATTATTCCAAGGATGTATCCCTCGCTCGATCACTTGTCGCCTAGTTCATCGGGTGGTCCAAATCATTGAAGGATGAAGAAATAATATTGGCAAGTCTGGTAGCTAGTTGCTACAACATCCAACACAGGCACCATTTTCACATCTTATGCACGCAGTAAGATTTTTTAACATACCAGTTAAAATACACTTAAGAGTTCATAATATATGTCAAAAGCATTGAAAGGACTACTAGCAGCAAAGTTGCGTTGATGATGATACCACCTGCAGTAGAAGGGCACAAGCTTCTAACGAAACTAGGTCGTTAACAGATAAAAGTAAATATTTTTTATCCCACTTACCCTAACATCACTTTTCAACCACATTTTTACACAATCTCATATCATGCTATAAATAAATTACAGTTGTTTTTGTAGTCTTAATGTTTCATTATATTGTATAGATTAATTCTTCCAATTGACAATTTCTCTTATATAATTGAAGCAGCTAAATGTTTTTTTTTCTTTTCCGTTCGATCGAAAGTTCAATGTGGTGAAACAAGGGCTCCTCCTTGAGAAGATGAGAGAGAGAGAGAGAGAGAGAGAGAACAGATCTGGGCCCAGACTTAATGTCCACATATGTTTATAAAATGGTATATATGAATGTATGCATGTAAGTCTGATTTTTTCTGAACATTAGCAGTTAAATAATTAGTTTAATACTTTAATCATCTCAACGGGTGTAGTGCAACTGGGTGGCAAAGTGGCTTACACTTTTAAGGGATCTAAGGTTCGAATCTCGTGTTTGATGTCATGCACCATGTGTTACTTAGGTTACAAATGGTGGCAAGCATAACAAAGTTGAAGAATGGACCTAAGTCTACAAGCCAGAACCCCGAAAGTAAAAAGGGTTATGACCTTGAGAGTTTTATGTGGAAGGCAGTTTCTCTTAAATGAATATTAAAATAATTAGTTCAATCTATCATCTGTTTTTACTATGTATTGTGTGCATGTGAGGTTGGTTGAATTTCGTCGTTGTTTCACTTATTGGCAAAACATTTCATGTTTGCATTATTTGTTTAGTCGGGAAGCGACGAAACATGTAGGCATCATCACCACAAATGACAAAGTTGATACTATACCTTATGTACACCAAGCATGGTTATCTCTGTTCTGGACAAAATAGAATATTAATTGCATTTGGTCCCTGTTTGGCAGGCTTAGGTTCATGTGGAATTACAAGTATTAGCAAAGCATGATTTTCAAATTTGTTGAGACGAAACCCCAAAAAGTTCTCTCGAAACTTTTTTCTATTTTCAGGTAGTATTGTCTGCAAAGGAAAAGGGAGATTGATTACTTTACCTACCCTCTTCCTGGAAGGCAGTACCATAGTCTTGTGTTGCCAGTCTGCTGTAACTGTCTACCCAGTTCAGTGTTAAGATATGGTTTTGATGATGGAGTTGCATGTTGCATTTTCAATCAACTCTATCTTTAGTGCAATGTATTGGCGACAGTGGTGCTTCCAAACATCAAACGGCATTATAGGAACCAAATACACTTCTCATTGCTTACAGTACCATGTTCTAGACAGTACCTTAGGCTCATTTACCCAAGTCCTTAATCATGCAGAAAATTTCAGTAGATCTTCCATAACCCCCAGTGATTTTGGTAGGGGTACAAAGACTACGCTCTTCAGAAACTAAGTTACTTGGAGAGGTCATCATAATCACGAAATGGGCTAACAATGTTTGCGTCAAATAGCCTGAAATGCTTTTGAAGTCGAGACCTCTACTTGTAGATGAGTGGTAACTGATTGTAGTTTCATTGAATTTTGGCAATTTTACATCCTTATTTTGATGATTCCAAATCCAAGTGTTAATCAAAGTCCTAACATGATTTAAACTGACTATGCACATAAAAATGCTGATATCACATGGACAGCAAGCACTGCTGCTGCCGTGTCAAAGCTTAAAAAGTTTTCTCTTGAAGAAATTAAGAGAAGCTTGAATAGATTGGCTTGTCATAAATTTATGTTAGCAGAGTATTGGCCAAGCTAGTGATAGTAGTACCTATAAGAATTTGCGTTGGACATTGTCCTTCTTTTACAGTCTTTCTGATAAATTTTCGGTTGGCTGTGACTTCCAACTGTTTCTGTAATCGTTTCAACCAACTTGGTCAGTGCGAATCCATTTGATTTAATGACGCGGATCCTAAAGAGACTGATACAGTGAAAGACAAGCAATTATGGAGAACTTTGATTCAAAGGACAAGGACTCATCCCTGAACACAAGTTTGCAGAAAATATTTCTCTGAAAATGTAGTGGAAAGCAGATTAAGGGTAGTTGGCAAATGGGTCACTCTTTCAAAATCAATGAAATTGTAAATTGCAGAATTTTTATTTCCAACAGACTTGAACCCCTTTGCTGAAAGCAGTTGTAGGTGTTGCAGTAGTCCTTTCCTCGTAGATAGATCACGTGCTACTGTTTCACTTGGAGGTTCTTGGGAACCAGTGAAATTGCTTACTGCGGAATGTTTTTCTTCTCAAATAACATGAGCTCTTACGTTGAGAGAAACTTTAGGCATTGCTGCAGTCGTTTCCTCATAGATAGATCATCTGCCGCTGCCTCACGAAGTGATTGTGCTTTGAAGTTGTGAGTCTCATCAGATTGAGATGTTGTCTCCATCAACCAAGTGTATCTAAGACAACTACCAAATTCTCAAACATCTTCTACTGTTATCTGATAATATATATGTATGTCTTAGTTACACTTCTACTTAGTAGACGCTACTAATCCGAGAAAAGTCGTGGATTCATATGCATTTATGTTCAACCCAGTTACTTCTTAACTTTAGCTAGGCTGCCCATTATAAATATAACATGTGAAACTATACGAACCATAAAGCTAAGATTATCTATATTCTGATCCACCCTCCTGGTATACATTCTTTTCCTGTCCTTGGAATTTCTATTTGGATCCTTCCCGCAGAAAGAGTCTGGTGGTTGAGTTGAGTCTCGCAAATATTGTTGCTGAGGATTCCACTTCTGTAATTATTGATCCTTCTTATTAGTTTTTATCCATGCAAATTGTTGCACTGGACTCTTCTCAGTAATGGGTGCACTGGTCCTGCAATGGAGAATCACCACGCTCGTTGAGGTAACTTAATATATGCCTATGCCGTGAGTGGTGCATTCCTCTTATATTGTAGGTAAAGCAGGGAGCCTTACTTTCTCCAGGTTCTGAAGAACTTTCTTAAGCTTCTGCAAAATGATTTGAGACCTAGGTTGGGTTGGGTTCAATGGACGACTGACAAAAATTTAAGCTTCTTTAATTTGCGTCTATCAAGTTTTATGCAAGTGTTTAGTTTCCAAAAAAATGGGCTTAAGTTCAGCTTTTGCAATTCCTATTGCGTGTGTAGCTAGAGCTCTGCTCCAGAGATCCATTGTTCAAATCTTGTTCCTTCCAGCTTCTTTAAATATCCTGATACAGAAACTATCTCGCCCGCAGCTCATCGAGTTGTTGTTTGTTTTGAGCTCAAGTTTCTTCGTCTTGCAATAGGAATGACGGATGCTTTTGGCCTGGCCTCGGGCATAAGCTCAAGCCCGAGGCCCTATTAATGATCAGCCCGGGCCGGCCCGATTATAAAGGCTAGCCCGATACATTACTCCGGCTCAACTTTGAACTTTTTTTTATCGGCTCTCTTGTCATCGTGATGCTACTTGGCCGCACGGGGATGGGAAAGAGGATGATGATGGACGGCGGGAGGTCGCCGTCGAGGATGATGATGGACGGCGGGAGGTCGCCGTCGAGCATTCAACGGATGCTAGTGGCCAGGCTTGAGCAATACGCCTACAACCACGACAGCGCCTACGATGATGACGTCCTAGACCACCTCCGCACCCGCTACCCTACCCCGAGTACAAGCGCCAGAAGCTCGAGCCCTTCCGCCGCTACGTCCTCCCTGCTCTTCGCCGCGTCCGCTCCTCCATTGCCGCCGCAGCCAATTCCCCGTTGGATGAGGAACACGACGAAGGGGGCGGCTGCTCCACCCCAGCCTCCGCTGTCGCCGAGTCCTCGCGGAGAAAGAATAAGAAGAAGGCGAGGATAGACCCTTCTGAGGTGAAGCTAGTTCTTACAGAGAGGGAGCACCTGAGGAAGCGGAAGATGGCTCTCGGTGATAATGTTGGTGACGGGGACGATAATGGTGAAGAGGACGACAGTTCGAGCTCAGAGGAGGCTGATTCTTCGCCGCAGTTTGACCGAATGAAATCGATGATGAGATCGAGTTATGGTAAACTTAAGGGAGCTTCTGCAACTAGCGCCAAAAGAGAGATATGCCGAAGTTCCAGAGGAATCTGGAGGTCGTGTTGGACGCGAAGGCGAATGTGGAGGCGGTAAAGATGGAGCAGACGGGTAGAATTGGGGGACTCGGAGTAACAGTGGCGGCGGCAGAGTCGAATGTGTCGAATATGGTGCTGGAGGATGGCAAAGGGATGATGGAGGGAGAAGTGGGGGCGGCCCAATTTCAAAGAACTTGGTGGAATCAAAGGCATCTTGGACGAATTGATGATGGAGGTGATGATCCCGCTATTCCATCCTTAGCTGCCTGAGCATCTGGGAGTGCGGCCATTGAAGGGAATTCTGTTGCACGGACCGCCAGGATGCGGGAAGACGAAGCTTGCTCATGCCATTGCCAACGAGACTGGGGTGCCATTTTTGAAGATCTTGGCAACTGAAGTCGTTTCCGGAATCTCAGGTACTTGGGCTTCCTTGTTTAGTTGAAATATATATATATATATATATATATATATATATATATATATATATATATATATATATTGAACAGCGCCTTCGATTGCATTTTTTTTATCTTCTTATTTGTCTTTAGATGTCCTCTAGTTTACATTGATTAGAGCAAAGTATGTAAACGATAGGTTTATGGATTCTTCCAGGCTGCATTGTAACCCAGAATCGAGTTTCCCATCTTCCCGTACTTCCTCGGGAATCGAAGTGCTTCAGCCAGAAAGATATGAATTTGAGAAAGAAAAAAGATGTGAAGAACCCATGAATTCTGTTGCTTTGTAATGAAATAAAAAATTTCCTCGAGTAGAAACAGGAAAGATGGCAAGAAATGTTCAAATGGGGCATCATTTAGTTTAAGTGAAAAGGTTGGTTGGTAATATGCTCATGGTCATTTTGATGGCTACATAACATGATTGCTTTAGAATAGTGCGTGGATCATGTTAATGCTCATTCAAGATGCTGGGCCCGTCAGCGTGCTATACATTACATGTATCACTTCATGTGTGTAAAAAAGGATTGCTTTGTATATACATTCTAACTACTATTGGTCATATTTCCTTTTATCGAGAAATAGAAGAAGCCGTACAGGGGTTTGGTTGGTCCTCTCCAAATTTAGTTCGGTGTGGTTCAACATTATGTGTTCTATTATGGAACTTCATTTGTAATATTATAATACAAATAACAACATGAGCATGCCTTCTTGTTTCTTTTCTTTTTATGGAAATATATCTCTGTCTATAGTTATAGTATCACAAATATCGTTCTCGGGTTTCTCTCGGCGAGATTTGTCTCGGGTTTTTAATGGCAAAGTAATTTTTTTTGGGAAAAACTTGGAAAATTTTAAAAAATAAAAAAAATTAAAAAATTAGGTCAAAATGAAATAAATGAGAAACTAATAGGTAAACATGAATAAAACTATATAAAAGTGATAAAAGGAATGTTTTAATGATAATAAAAATGATGAAAATAATTTAGTTTAAATTTATATTTGAATCCACGATAATATCAATGTCAAAAAATAGAAAAATGAACAAATCCCAAAAAAAACGTGATAATTTTTCCCAATTTTTTTCAAAATGTCGTGATTTTTTCCCTTTTTTCGTTTTTCTGATTTTTGACGTTAATATTGCGATATTTTCAAAAATATCACGATATCTGTGATAACAAGTCAACTGAAACCTCAATCAGGTATATGGCACAGTATGCACAAAAAACTGTATCTATTTGGTGGAGGTTCTTTGGTGCTAAAAATGTAAGCTGAACTGTGCTTAACTACAACGCCTTTCTGCATTTCTGATGTAAAGTATTCACAATGAAAGCAACACATAAGAGTCATAGTCTAGCAACATGAACCCAAGCTTAGGCTCTTGTACCGGTACCGATGCTATTTATAAGGTTAATTGTGTCCTACTTTCATGGAAAGGAATGTTGAACCTAGTGGAAGTGCTTGAGCAAGGGAATCTTGATAACAAAGAACATTTTTCTTTCTTCTAGAGAGTTTTATTCCCTGCTCTTGATAAATCCTCTTTGAGTGGCATATATTTATACCTTGGTTCCTTCAACATGGCCAGAAAAATGAACATAAGTTACTATCCTCCTACTTTGCAGAACCTTGAAGCAGCTGAATTACTCGCTTCAATCCTTAACGATTACAGAATAGTGCAGGTGTCTCTGAGGACAATATCCGCAATCTTTTTTCTAAGGCATACAGGACTGCGCCTTCAATTGCCTTCGTTGATGAGATTGACACTATTGCTTCAAAGAGGGACAATTTGCAGAGAGAAATGGAGAGGAGAATTGTGACTCAACTTCTGACATGTATGGATCAAACCATACCGCTAGTTCTGTTGGTCAAGATTCTGATTCAAACTTCTGGCAAAAAGCCTGGATATGTGCTTGTAATTGGAGCTACAAATAGACCTGATGCAGTAGATCCTGCACTTAGAAGGCCAGGCCGGTTTGACCGAGAAATTTCTGTGGGTGTTCCAGCTCAACTTCTGACATGTATGGATCAAACCATACTGCTAGTTCAAGATTCTGATTCAAACTTCTGGCAAAAAGCCTGGATATGTGCTTGTAATTGGAGCTACAAATAGACCTGATGCAGTAGATCCTGCACTTAGAAGGCCAGGCCGGTTTGACCGAGAAATTTCTGTGGGTGTTCCAGATGAAAATGCAAGAGTGGAGATTCTTTCGGTGGTTACCACCAACCTTAGACTGGAAGGTGCATTTGACCTGAAGAAAATTGCAAAGTTGACACCTGTTTTTGTGGCTGCTGATTTGACTGCCTTAGCAAACAAGGTTGGAAATCTTGCAATGAAGAGGATACTAGATAAAAGGAAATTAGACCTCTTCCTTGAACGAGAAGGCAAAGAGACTGAAGAAGATTGGTGGAGATACCCTTGGGTACCTGAAGAGATGGAAAGGCTTAGTATTACGATTCTGATTTTGAGGTAATAGTCATGCCTTTCAGTGCTTGGCTTTTTTTTATGCCTTCTAAATAAATCTCTCTCCCTAGATGTTTTATCCACCATTTCGCTGCACATTATATTATTCAAGAGTGTCTTTTTATCCTGTCTTAGTCATGTTGCATTAAATTTAAATCCATCTGGACCATCTGAATGAGATAATAATTTCTTGGAATCTTATGTAATATATTACTGGGGTGCTAATATTACCTAAGTGTCTGTCAGCTTCTTAGACAATGTTCCAAGAGATGGCTGTGATGTACGTGTGCATATGAACATGTGAACATTGTTCATTTCTTCGTGCATGCACTGTCAGCAATGAGTCATGATGCCACACAGCCACAGTCATTGGCTGACATTTTCTTTGTAATACTTGTTCTGGTTATACAAATCATTCACAGTAGCTTCACTTTGCAGGTTACTTGTTATCACTTAAATCTCAAAAGCAACTCTATCTCTGATTTTTTCAATTATGAAAGATAAAAATACGCTACTCTCTTCTTTTAAAGCGGTTAGCACTTTATTTTAGTTTTCGGTGCAAAAGAAAAGCTTGCACATGAGTGTCACACCTTTCAGTGATAGCAGTGATTATGGACAGCAAGTACATCATTTTGTCTTTTTTTTAGCTGGCAACGTCGCCTGGTGGGCTAGTTTTAACTTGCTTCTTCACAATTGTTCATGTCTGGATGTTTCCAGGATGCAGCTGCAGTGGTTCAACCTTCATCTAAAAGAGAAGGGTTTTCTGCCATACCTGAAAAAACATGGGATGATGTTGGTGGTATGCATTCATTGAGGAGGGATTTTGAGCTTTACATTGTGGGACAAATTAAACATCCAGAAGATTATGAGGTAATTTCTGTTTTTAACTGGAGAATGGCACACATTTTCTAGTGTTAATAAGGAGCTAACAATGCAGCAGATATTTCATTCAAGTCCTTTTGCATCTTTCCTTTTCAATCGAGCAAGGTTTTATTATTCTCTCAAACAAAGTCTTTGGCTGAATGTACAGTCTAGGACCCCGAATGTGCATGGTCTTACCTTCTTAATTTAGAAAGATCATAGGAGAAGGACTTGCTTAGAGAGTCTTCTGGTGAATGAGGTCAAGTTTTATCACTGCTTTACTATATTGGAACAGAACATCACAAAAGCATGTGTTTGTATCAACTCACATCCAACATTGCCCCTCAAGAACCTTATGGAACTTGATAACGAGTTGGTATCCATCTGAGACTTTAAGAGCAATACCATTCATATTGTTCTCGCTTCACAAGTAAATAGTTGTACAGGACCTGTCTAAAAAAGTATGTTCCATAGTAATTTTTCATGAAACTTTAAACTAAAGGTATTTTTCTTTTTCTTTCATCCTGCCAATGGGTTTTAATTAAGCAGGTCGATTTAACTCAAATGGTCTTAAGCATATGCTCTTCTTTATTCCATTTTGTTAGGCTGGTGGGCTCTGTCATTTCATGTTTGACAAACTACATATGAAACTGACTTTTAAGTGGCTTGTTTGCAGGAATTTGGCATGGATCTGGAGACTGGATTTTTGCTTTATGGACCTCCTGGCTGTGGAAAGTCATTGATTGCTATGGCTGTAGCAAATGAAGCTGGAGCCAATTTTATACACGTAAAGGTTTTGTTTTTCTTCTTCAAAGATTTTTTTTCTTGTAGAAGAGGATTTAACATATTTTTAGACTCTCAACCTGCCTTGTTTACCATAATTGTAATGAACGTGTTGCTTATCTACAGGGCCCTGAGATACTGAGCAAGTATGTGGGTGAAAGCGAGTTGGCAATTCAGACAATTTTTGGACGTGCCTGTACTTGTGCACCATGCATACTTTTCTTTGATGAGGTACTAACTATTAATAAGATAATTGGAAAGTTAAAACTTTAAGATTGAATGTAAAGATGATAGATGTGAATTGGTATCCAAACGGTGGGAAGCCATGGTGGTCATTAAATTGAATGTGACTCTCTTGTTTAAATCTACATGGAAGGTTATCAATGAACTGTCTCAAGCATTAGTTTTAAGCGTCATGTATGTTTAACTTGTTTTTTGGGGGTCTTCTTTTCAGAACTTCATAAATTTAAGGTCCATGCCTAAGATTCATAACTACCTTTGGCGACGTTAACAGAAGTATCTGATAATGTTCAGATGTTCCTGTGCTGTTGCCATTCTTATGACTTGACTATATACTAGAGAACTAGCAGATTATTTACCTCAGTTGATCTAACTTCTATTATTTCCTCTGCATTTTGCTCGAAGGGATGTATAATATCTGCAATACTCACTGCAATTCCTTTTCTTGTCTTTCCCCTTTACTTCTCCATCTCCAACTCCCCTGCCTTTTTTTTTCTCAGGTGGATGCTTTAACAACAAAAAGAGGAAAGGATGGTGGATGGGTTGTTGAACGGCTAATAAATCAGGTGAAGATCTGTTTTCCACTTTTCCTTGTCTGGACTAGCTGGGAGTTTCTCCATGTTTAAGGTTGCATGACTTAATGCTGCGTTTTGTTTCTTGCATTTGTTACAGCTGCTTATAGAGCTTGATGGTGCTGATCAGAAGGGTGTTTACGTTGTTGGTGCTACTAATAGGTAATATTATTGCTGGTAATGATTCTGAATTTCTGTTTGAACAAGCAGACAATTCTCACCTTGTTACAACTGGAGCTAGTTAACGAGTCAGACTGGCCAATTGGCAATGCTTGGTGTGTTGAAGCTTGTTGCTCATGTTTGTAGATAGTTGTAGAATGAACCTGACCTAAACTTGCTGAGGTCTGGCGGGCTTGTTCACAAAGAGATGCATTATTTGAAGCTGAAAGTTAGTAGTGATTTAATTGTGGAAGTACTGAATACAGCTATAGTTGATTCTAGAAAAATACTTGGCATCAAAAAGCTGGAAGCAGTGAGATTTAAGTTATAACTTGTAACCAGTGTTGCAAAAAACGTGTCATGCTTTTTAAATGCCAGACAGTTTTTTTTTTCATTTTCTATTTTTTTATTTGTTGCAAATTTACTTATTTTTTGACGTTTGTGTTACTAGTTTCTCACTTATTTTATTTTTCCCTCATTTTTAGTTTTTTTAAATTTTAAAAATTTACCGTATTTTTTTCTGTTTTTTTTTTCATGCTTGCCGTATTATACCTGAGAAAATTGTGGCCGTTTAAAACTGTGAAACGTTATCTGTGACTATAGTTATAACACAATTTCACGATATCCATTTGTTGGATACAATTTAAAATATGTCTAAAGTGTATCCTTTACGACATAGTGAGCCTATAAAAATCAAGGCAAGCTGGACGCTTGTATTTCATGTTCAGTACTCTGAGCCTAGTTTATGTGCTTAACTTTGAACCTCTCCATAGGCCAAAACATGAGCAATTCACATCTTTCCTCTGCTAGTTGGAATGTGTTTGATGGTGTTGATTTATTGGACTTTTTGTTCGTATAATTGGAGGGATCATTCAAACTTGTTCATGGAGGTAAATTTGTCTTCTTATCAGCCAAGTGAGATGACCGATTTATTTTTATTCCTGCAGGCCTGATGCAATTGACAGAGCTCTCCTGAGGCCTGGAAGGCTGGGGAAGCTCATGTTTGTGCCTTTACCTAGCTCTGTTTAGTGCACATCCATCTTGAAAACACTATCGCAGAAAAGGCCGATATCTCCAGATGTGAACTTTGATGAGCTAAGTGAACAAAGTGAAAACTTTAGTGGAGCTGATGTTGCAAAGTGGGTACGTTCTTTTGCTCCTTTCATTCCCTTTTGATTATTTTTATCTGGTTGCACATTGTGTCCTCTAGCTAGACATATGTAATGATGATGAACGTGCTTCACTTTAATCCTTATAGTTATAGGTAGAGGAAGCTGCTATGGCTGCATTTGAGGAAAAGCAGAACTCTTGGACATCTACTAAATATGGTGGAAGAACAGAATGGCTAGCGTGAGCCATTGAATTGCAAGCTTACATTGGCAAGTGGTGCAGCTTTCTGATTGCCATTTTAATTCGATGATGTCAAAACAACTTCCTTAGGGTTACGTGCACATTTCTGCGACAATCTTTTTCCGGATACAACTGGTAGAGGCTATTTTAATGTACACTCGATGCAGGTCTATATAAACTAAGAAAACCATTAAAGGTATTGAAATCTGCGGCCTTCTCTGAATCTTTAGAGCATCTTAGGGCAAGCTGCATGGACCATTATCGCCTGCAGGTTTCTTTCAATAGCAGGGTTCACAGGGTGGAGGTGGATGGGCACATGGAGACATTCAAGACAACAGACTGCAGATGTCAGGTGGAGCATGAGTTTGGTAGGCTGGATTTTTAAACATGGTGCAGACAATCCACCAAAAAGAGCTTGAGGAGATATCCAGGTACCTTTCATTGTAGAACTTTTTGCCTAAATAACTTGGTTAATACTTGATAATAACGCAGTTTAATGTCATGTGTTACATTGTTCCATTAGGCAACAGACTTTCTCTCATTCCTCCATAAAAGTGGATTTCAATATTGTCAAGATCTTCGACAAAATCTGGCAGTGGTGCCGTGGAGCATGACCACCTGTTTGCCGTTTTGTTAGGGACTTAGGTCAGAGTGCTTGTTTCAGAAATATGAATTGTTCCCCTTTGTCGAAATATTGTGCATTTTAGGTTTTATGTTTTTCTTTGCAATTTGAACAAGAACCATTGTCAAAGCCTATTACTGAACAAATGCCGCCACAAGTACATATCTGATAGCTTTCACGCGGTTCTCAGCAAGCACCAGATTCTATGATGGTGTAGATGAGGCTGAATTTGTCAATTACTATTAAGACGGGGACTGTGAAAAACTGTTACAGGATGTATCTGTTCATAGTTTTCTGAATATTATTTGCCAAAAAGCTGTAGCTCTCGGGAGGCATTGCTTCCATGCATATCCCACTGCACATAGAACCCTGTATCTCATGGGTAACTACTCAGTAATGAGCTTTTGATTTGTTAATTCTGAATTGAGCCATTTCAGACTGCCCAGATGAATGACATAATAGTAGAGCAGTTGACTTGCCTTACCAACCAGACCTAAAAGGCATGTGAAACGGCGGCAACCAGCATCTCCCTGTCGCGCAGAGCCTCCCTCTCACTATGAAACACATTATTGGCATTTGAAAAACCCTACTACTCATTGGGACATAAGACGTGTAAATCCACGCCCGAGCTTATGACATTCGTGGTCTATTATAAAGCACAAGGTGACTTGAGGCAATGACCCCCTTTACTTATTTTCAGTCTAAAAAGTTGAGAGTTAAAAAAACCGAACTTTTAGGGAAGGAATTAGAAATACCCACTCTTTTTGTCTTCTTTTTTTTTTTTTTTTTTCTTAAAGCACAAATAAGTTTTGTTTTGTGCCTTTAGTAGTGTGGGTGGTCCATGCAGCTTGCTCCACCTGACGTCTGCAGTCTGTCCTCCTCTTGAATGTCTCCATGTACCCTTCCACCTGTGAACCCTGCTGTTGAAAGAAACCCGCAGGCGATGATGGTCCATGCAGCTTGCTCTAAGATGTTCTAAAGATTCAGAGAAGGCCGCAGATTTCAATGCCTTTAATGGTTTTCTTAGGTTATATAGACCTGCATCGAGTGTACATTAAAATAGCCTCTACCAGTTGTATCCGGAAAAAGATTGTCGCAGAAATGTGCACGTGCACCCTAAGGAAGTTGTTTTGACATGATCGAATTAAAATGGCAATTAGAAAGCTGCCAATGTAAGCTTGCAAATCAATGGCTCACGCTAGCCACCGGAAAAAGATGCAAGAAAACGAAAACAGGTTCTTTCTCCCGCTCAGTCAATGGGGGCTGGAGGAAGACGGGATTGAATCGCGTGACGTTGCAAGAGTCATCGCCTGCGGTCTCCGCTCCCGGTTTCTCCAAAACCCGAAAACAATAAATAAAAAACGACGCCCAGTGGATCCCGAAAATGATGGAATACTGGATCCGGATCATACCTGAATGTTAATTCTTTTGGATAGCCAAACTAGGGTTCCTTATGAGTGAGTCCTTTGGTTCAGTTCTCATAAGCATTACGGTTTTCTAGTTTTGGATGTGGTTTGATTGCCTATGTATTTAATCCAAATACTAACTATTGTGCAAAGCTGGCTATGGTTTTGACAAAATGATTTTAGTTCGTTAGATAGAGCATTTGTTCATATCAAATTCGTGCGTGCGTGGATCCAATCGGTATGAAAATAATACGAACCGATACATCATGATTCCATCGACCCGATGCACCGTATCGCGTATGCCGACACTAATAAAAATAATAATTTCTCACAAATACCCCTTGCATTTCCCAGCCGCCCGCCTTTTTCTTTCTTGCCCATCATGACTCACGCCCCACCGGTGCTCACTTTTTTCTTCCTCCTCAAACATAAGGGCAAAAACGTCAAATGTTTCCAGCCCCCAATCCTATCCTGGGTGTCAATTGTTCAACTCGTTCGTCCTGCGCTTTGCCCGTAAAAACGGAGGGAGCGTTTGCAGGCACGCAGCCATGCACAGGCTGTCCCTTCGCTGTTCCGTGGCGGGAACGAGGAGGAGACCGTAGAGAGCCGACGAAAGCGAAGAGGAGACTGAGAGGAGGGAGAGCCTCGGAATGCGTATTTGCCGGAAACAGAGACTCGTCCACCTTCTCCTCTTCCGCATTCTCCTTCTCTACATCTTCTCCTATGATCCAACCCAAAAAGGTGAGACAATTTCTCACTTCTTGCTCGGTCTCCAATCGGAAAATGTTCATTTCTCTTTCGCCTCTCCTCTTCTCGGTCAATTAGAGTGCACTTATGCTGTGAGACTTGGATAAAAAACGAGATACTCTTCCTTCACTTAGATTACTGCACATCTACAGTTTATAACGATTACATTTTTTATTGCTGAATGCCGTGACAATGCTTACTGGTCTGTTTGCTTTGCAACTGCTGGATATTGCAGCGTCTCCATTTGAACAAACTCTATATTCTAATTTAAACAGAAGATCAGCTTTGCCACTGTCCACCATGAAAGATGAGGATCAAACAGGTTTCCATTTGAACAAACTCCAGATGAAATGTGAATAACAACTGCAGTGGGTATTGGTTTACTTGATTGCTAGCCTCCATTTACAAGTCAAAATGCAAAATGCATTGAAGCTTTAGACAACTGAAGATATTTAAATGACCATATTTACCGTCAAATCAAAAGGATATTGAAACTAAACAATGCAAACAGAATGGAATTTAACAAATAAGTGTTTCGAGTGTAAATTTAGAGGCATGAAAGAATAAATGTGCACGATCCATGAATACCATATTATATTAAAAATAAGTACAGGAATTAAACTTTTTGAGGAAGAGTATGGTTGCGTTGAGCTTGGGCCCTGATAACATATATAACATGAAGTTATATTTATTTTTTTATTCATTTTTATTTGCAAATACCCTATTTCTATATTAAACATGAATATTTATTTTCTTCATTAAAATTGGATCGAGTCAAGCTAGATTTGGGTTTGGATCTTGATGATCAGGCCTGGGGTTCGGCCATGGCATAGGCTTGTAGGCTTGTTAGAGCCTGATCCAAGCCGATGCCAACACTACTTGACACTTTGTTAATGTGATATAAGAGTCGTTCAAAAAATAGAACGACCCGATCTGCTGATTTTGCTAGACTCTAGAGCTAACTCGTCTTCCTAGAATGGTGAATGAAATCTTCATCCATCATGGCATTCAAACGACATAAATTCTTAATCTTTTCCGTTTGTAAATATATTGATGTTGAGTTGAGAAGATAGTTGGCTTGTGTAAACATGTATTGTGCAACTTTTTACTTATTGGATCAAATGAGAAGTTGCAAGGTAATCAAATCTATAACTAATCATCATTTGTGAATTCTCGAGGTTTTGAAACCTAAGTTAAACCATCTAGTGTTTGTATTCTATGGTGATGCTTCTCTTCTTTATTCCTTTATTATCATATGGCTAAAGCCTACATATTATATTTCTTTTAAGAGAACTACCATTCGTTCTTTTGTTCTCTGCATATCATAAGGGTGACATGCAAAGACAACACATACTTGAGTGTTTTGAATATCCATAGAGCTTTCAACATGTCATTTTCAGTTATGATAGATATGGAAAAAATTGAGTGGCTAAACTTGCTTCTAGTGTTTTGACATTTCTCCTTTATTTGATTCTTGGCATGCATGGAAATTCTTACATTGTTGACTTGATAAGTTGATTGGCTTTTTATTCATTTTCAAGTTAAGAACATGGGTGCTATCTATAGTCTATTTATCATCAATAAATCTAGTTGACTATTATTTTATAAGGTAGCTATCTGTTTCTCTTTCTTATTTTCTAAAAAACTATCTTTCATGATTTGGATAGTTGAGGTTTGTAGGAAATCAACAGTACTTGTTATGTTTTTGTATAAAGAAGCATTTGATTTGCAAACTGTAGTTTTTATTTTTTAACTCTTTCATAATCATTGATCTACTCAACGTCCAAGATTATGGATCAACAGGACTCATGGTTACAAATGATGGCTTGTGAATAACAAGTCTCTACAGGTAAGTTTAATGTCTTTTTATTAAACATGCATGTTTTTCATCATAGAAGGCCACCATGAGCCTTGGTTACACAATGCAGCGAACAAGCTTAAATATTTGAAGTTTCTATAATCTTGGCAATGATAAACCTGAGAAACTAAATCTGATTTTAAATTTTTGTGGAAAGATTTTCTTTTTCCTTTATCATTAATTTTAATTGATCTTGTCGAGATTCTTTTTTTTAATCTCTCTAGAACGGTTGTCTTTCAACCTTATCGTTAGCATCCTCTCTCAAACTGAATGATGAATTTAAAATTCTAGGTTTGTTGCACAACTTTATAAAAGGTGATCATGCCATCTCTTTGGCAGTGATACGGCGAGCCCAAATTTGCTTCATGAAGTTTTTTGTAAAGGTAGATCAGGTTTTGGCAGTGATTCAGAAAACTCAAGTATGATTCCTCAAGATTTTCTTTACATGATCGAATGTTCGCTTTGGTGAAGAAGGTAACGATGTATTTGGTCGTCTACAGACCACCTATAGGTTTCATTCTTCTTCGTTAAGCATCATGCTCTGATTCCAAGTTAAAAAATAAAGAAGCAAAACAAATAAAAACCAGCAATGAAAAGATTCTTTTCATTAAATGTGCATGATTTTTCACCATGGAAGGCCAGCATGAGCCTTGGTTATACAATGCATAGAATGAGCTTAAATAGTTGGAGTTCTTATAATTTTGGCAACGATAAACATAGAAAACTAAATCTTATTTTTGTGAAAAAAATTTTCTTTTTCCTTTATTATTAATTTTGATTGATCTTGTTGGGAATTCTTTCCTTAAATTTTTCTAAAACGATTATCTTTCACCTTTATCGTTAACACTATAATTTTGGCAATGGTAAACATGGGAAACTAAATCTGATTTTTGTGGAAAGATTTTCTTTTTCTTTTATCATTAATTTTGATTGATCTTGTGGGGATTCTTTCCTTAAATATCTCTAAAACGGTTGTCTTTCAACCTTATTGTTAACAGAACGAGACAAATGTAGCAGAGGAGCAAGCACGACAACACGTAAGGGACTTGTTAAGAGATGCATGGAGGAAGCTCGACAAGGAGCTGCTCTCGGCTCAGCAGCAGTAGCAACAGACCGCCTTCTCTCGTTCTTTCATGAAGGTGACTCTCAACATTGCGAGGGTCTCCCAATGCATGTACGACTATGAAGATGGCGTTGGTGTCTTGCAGCATGAGTCCATGGAGTGTGTCAACTCTCTCATTGTTGAGCCCATTCAGACTACCTAAGCAAACTATCAATCGTTGTGTTCCACTTTCAACCATGTTCGTGCACATTAACCGAATCATATTTATAATGTTATGTATCATCATATAATAAAATGAATATATTAATACATTAAATTTAATACTCTCTCTCTCTCTCTCTCTCTCTCTCAAATGTATGCACCTAGTCATAATTTGTTTGCCTACGTGCTTCTAATCTCACCTTTCCTGTCATTAGAACTATTTGGATTTAGATGAATGGTGTTCTTGTTTGATAACATGGAACCAAAAACTAATTTGATCTTGTACAAATAGGTCTAGTAGGTCAAAGGTAAAAAATACTAACAAACCATATATATACATAACTATATATACATAACGACCAATTATTATTTTAACTCAAACTTTATTAATCTTTATGTTTTACACTATGAGAATCAACACAAAAGTGAATTTTATAAGCTTAAAATGATGTTATTGACTTAAGAACTTATTTCTACATCACAATGCCACTTTAATTTTTATTATTTTAATGACTGAGATTTATGTCTACATTTTGTACGAAAATGGTATAGAATGTTAAATATTGTAGAACATTGTTTTTAATCATCTTTTGCAAGAGACCTCCCAAAAGCACTAACTTCCATAATTCATGTCCAAAGCAAACAAAAAGTGCCTCTCCAGGACAACCTGACCTGACAGGTACAAAAAGCAAAAGGAGAGACGACTCCTTGTAGGCATGCTTGTTAACATATTGTGAAAAACTTGTTAAATTTTTACTCAAATGTCATGTGGTTTATCTTTATAATGATTTTTTTTAGAATAAGAAGATTTAAAAAATAGCTTGAGAATAAAGAGCGGCATTTTGTAATTTAAAAAAAATGAAAATTTTAATTTGTTATGAACAATCAAAGGATACCCTTTTTTAGTCAAAATATAGATTTTTATTATTTTTGACAATGATAATACATTCAAAAGCACCTTCTTTCACCTTGCTAGATTTGAGGGCAAAGTAGAGATAAAAAACAATTTATAAAGCAGCCAATAAAGCTAGAGGGCCCACACTTCATCGAGGAAAGTATTCGAAATTAATAATTTATTTCTGCATACAAAATCTGCAAGCAGAGCAAATTCCATGATTGTCCTGGGTTTGCCAATACTCATCAGGTCAGTCGCTCATAACAGTGTCAGACTGAAAAAAAAAAATTATAAATTAGGTTTACGTTTTTTTCTATCATTTTACAATACTTCAAATTAATTTTTAAATAAGAAAATTTGAAAATAAACCTATGCGCCTCGATACAAAGTGGACATAACAACAGTATGTAACTAAATCATATACAAAGTGGACAGTCATTGTTCCGAGTAGTACTAGTACTAACCGAAACATTGCAATCACACCATTCACTTTGAAGATTGTGACCTCAGCCACTGGGAAACTAAAGCCTCTCTCTCTCTCCCCATATATATATATATATATATATAATCCGCAAACCCTTTAATGATGGGATGAATACCACCGTCAAATTTTTCATCCTAAGGCAATTTTGATTTCTAAAGGATTAATATACAACATTGATAGGGTAAAAAAGAGAACTTTTACAAGGGTAATTTTTCAAGGAAGAATACCAGATGCATTTTGGAGACAAAACGTTTAGAAGACCCGAAGATTCTCCAAATAAAGAAAAAAAAGGTTCCAAGAATTTCCTTCTTTCAGTATTTGATGCGTGCCTGCAGCGTAGAGATCATTTTCCCAACAAAGTAGGCCTTCAAAAGCTTTTATTGATCATCAACAACCCCATGGACGATGGGGAGTGAAGTGGTTTCACAAGTCCTGAAAAATGTCAATCCATGTGGCAAAAATATATTTTGCCTCATGGGAGGATGGGAGAGGACCTAGTAGACAATCCGAAAGAGATGGTATGGAATTGCTGCATTTTATGGTCAGGCTTAAAATTGAGACATAAAAGATATCTTGGCGATTTGGTTGAAGAGAGTAGTGACCAGACGTGGAAACAGAAAGACAGCAGTGGCAGTTTTGAAGTGCCATGGTGTAAGATGGTCAGGTAGGTGAGAGTGCTGGCTAGGGGGTGGAACTGTTCCTTGACAAGTCTTTTCGCAGCAAGAATGGAGTCTGATTAGGCAGTTGAGCAGATTTGTTGTATCGAGTGAGAAAAGCTGGAAGGTGGCAGATTGGTGTTGATCTGGAGACATTGACGGCAGATATCATCTTTGTTAGCTGTTGGAATGGGCCAGAAGAGCGTCTTAATGGCTTGTATAAAAGGGCTTTGTTTTACAGGTTAGGGCTACTGGATTGAAGTAGCCAGTTGGCTGAGAAAACGCCTAAAATTAAAAAAAAATGCAAAAACACGAAAAAAAATGTTTTTTCTCGTGTTCTTTTTTAAGTTTCAAACGGCTGACTTATTTATCCCGTTTTATACACTCTTTTTTTTGGAAAAAAAAATGTTTTTTAAGACTATGTCAGGACTCCAGACTTCATCATCGTCCTTGCCAGAAGTTGTGCCAAAAAATGTTCTAAATACATGCCCACACGAAAGCAACCATGAGCTTTAGGTGAGACGCAAATGATCATACATTTACTCATATAAACTTCTTGGTAATACAAAAGGCTAAAAGCTTATGAGAAATCTACTCACGGTGCATTCTTTTCGCATAACACAAAACGCTTTAGTAAATTCTGCCTCCTCGGGCCCTCATGCAAACCGACGAAAGTAGTACCTGCAAGACAGAAAAACAATCGTTATTATAATAAGAATAGATTCCCATTCCCGCTAACATAATAGCACCACACGGTGTTAATTTATTTTAAATGGTTGGTTCTTGCGTTTAAATTCTTTAATTTTATGAAGAACTTATTTATAAGTTAAAAGTAAATATTTTCCTTCTCCTTCACAAGGATTTTTCACTTTTCCGCATGCATTTCAGATTTTCACCATGCCAACATCAATTTACCAATATCTCAAGCGTCCCTCTACCACCACTTTTCACCATTAACAGTTATAAGCAACATCCCAAGCATAATAGCACCAGACTAGTAACCACTCGACCATCACAGAATCACTACAAACATCCAATACCACCAATAAGTAGAAATCCAAATGCACAATGGCTGTGCAATAATATTGGAAATTTTCCCAGATTCATTCCGGCTTATCAGCATGTGCATATCCAAGATAAACCATCCTTTTGACACGCTTTAATCATGCTTAGCAGCTTAAGTAGCAAACACAGCCAGCATAATGGGTTTATAAAATTCGGGCAATATTTTGAAGCTATTTTACTTGATCACTTCTTCTTTCAGAGTTAATCATGTCATTCCATTTGAGAGAATTTTTATTCGCCAGTTTTAGCCATGAAATAATTTGGAATGCTTATGGTAAATTTTTATTGGCTACTTTAACCACGAATAAATTCTGGAATGCTTAAGTAAAAGGTACCATCTTCTGACAGCTATATTTAGAGATGTATCTCCATAACCCATATGGCAAGGTACAGAGATGGCATGCAAAACCTAGATATATAAGCATAAAAAAAACAATAAACTAAAAACACATTCCAAAATATTTACCTACTTGGCAAAATACGCCTCCACCATAAGAAATGAAGTAACAAAGATAAAAATGAACTATTCATGAAGCACTGTTTTTCTCATGCCTTGGACAGCTTAAAAAGTAGAAGAAACAAAAATTTGTCAGACAAGGAACTCACACAAAAATTTTTACACCATAAGCTGATGCATATTTTCTTAGGAGTCGCTCAACAGTATACCATTCCGTACGTTCTGATCCATCCTGATATCCGATGCGAGGCATATGTATTGATGCTTTCACAACATACAAAGAAACCAGCTAGTTAGGCTCAATTACTTAAGTGTGTAGAATATTCAAGAATCAAGATGCAACCAATGTAAGCCTGGACAGTTCCGGGGAGAAAAAAAAACGGCCATTCAGATTTGGTCATAGATGGCCAAAAATGAAATGCCCCGCTCATGTAAGAAAGCACCTGAAAGACGGGCAGCTGAGAAACAAGCTTTTCTGATGCACTTTTCCAAATCAGGCATAGATATGTTGCTGCGCGGCACTTTACGCCGGGGGTTATATGACTGTACAACAGCAAGAGCAACCCACTGTGGACCGTCACCAACCGCTTCATCTTTCTCTTCCTCATTAGTTCCTGAAATGTGAGAAAGTTTCATGAACAGACATGATTATCCTGTTACTCCAAAAGCACAAAGACACCATGCGTAACAGTGAACTAATTATACACAAATCAGCAGTTGATTGTTTCTTTTAGTTACCACAATACTTAGAAATATAGCCATGGCTAACCAACAATATGCAGAGATCATATAGACGATCTAATAAGTGCAACAGCTCATGGACTGCTAGATGAAAGTTATGTCAAGATAGAAGCAAAGCAACACGCTCAAAAGATTCTGAAGCAGACAACAGTAAAGACAAATCACCATTGATTCTGACAAAATGAAGATCACCCAAATGAAGGTCTGAACATTCAGAAGCTTTCTTGTATGAATCAGGGACAATAGAAGAGAGATTTAACAGTGCATCAAACATTCCACCTCTGCCCCATATGCCAGAGTTATCAACACAACTGCCAGAATCAATGTATTCCAGATTATGAGCAGAACTATCATAATTCTGACAATAAAAAAAATAGTCGGAAACATAATAAAGAATGATAAAACATTATAAGGGAAAACTTAAAACATTCAATAAAATCAGTTTTCTGCGAGCAGAAGCACCACAGGATTTTGGAAGTCATCATAACACACGCTCTATACTCTTTCACGAAGATGTCCAGGTGATGCTGCAGAAAATGCAACGTCCTGGAGATAGCTCTCAATGGATAGGAAGGGACAGGAGCAGCAAGGACTTCGGAAGACAAATTGAGAAGCTTCAATCAATATTAATTACTACAACACTCATTACCTGCACGGTACCAGTACGACACTGGTACCGGTACGGGTATGTGGGTGGGTACACTAGAAGTGCGGCATTGACCGTATCGGGTGCGGTCAACGCACCCAAGGTCATATTCGACCGTTTTCAGACTCGGTCAAAGTTGACCGAGTTTAAAGTTGTCCATTTTCATTTTAACGCTTTTTAATATTTTCACGTTTTAAACCATTTTAACGTTAAATATATCAAAACCCTAAAACCATTTTTGTTTCATTTCGTTCATTTCTTCCTCTCTCACGAACGGCGTTCCTCTCTCACCGACGACCATGCACAGCGACGGGCGAAGGCAGGGGCAGAGACCGGCGGCTGCAGGCAACAAGCGGCGATGGCAAGCGGCGACCAATGACGGCAGACGATCTCTGGCGACGGCGGGCAGCGAACAGCGACGGTATTTGCTTTTTTTCATCGTTTTCTCATTTTCTGTCGATGTGCTGAGCCTTCCATCGTCTCCGGTGCCGGCAGACGGCGCTTTTCACCGGCGGAGCCTTCCATCGTCTCCAGTGCCAGCAAACGGCGCTGAATCCTTTTTCTATTTGTCGCCTGCATACGGTTCCTTCTTTTTTGTTCATTTCCTTTCTTTTTTGTTCATTTCCTTCAGCTGGTTCCCTTTTTTTTGTTCCTTTTTTTTTCCTGTTCCGTGTTTTTTTTTTGTTCCTTTTTTTTGTTCCATGTTCCCTCTTTTGTTTGTTCTGTTACTTATGTAAAAGTGTATGTTATTTTGTTTGTGCTTCTGCTGTGATTGCCATTGTCATAAGTTAATTGTTATAAACTTGCGGATGTTGTAGACACCTTCCCTTTGATGAAACTGACTGCTATGTAGTTCATGGATTGTTTTTCACTCCAAACTGAAAATTTTTACTGATTGTAATAAGCACATTAAGCGAATTTCTGCAGCCACTTGACCGTACTTCTTACTTTTGTTCAGCTTCTGTATCTAGTTCCTTGTTCGCCCCTTAGTCTCTCGTCAATTCCTTCCTACATCTTATTATTCAGGTGGTACTTTATGTGACTGAGAAAAATGAGAATCAAGACTGATAAATTTTGGATTATGAATTATGAATAATTTTTGTTTGTATATATGTATATGTGCATGTGTGTGTACGGCCGTACCCCCGCACCCAAAGTTTTTTAAAAATGGTCTGTACTTATACCCGCACCCGCACCCGTACCCGTACCCGTACCTATGTGACATAGATCATAAAAAATGTATCTTGTAATCATGCTGCACACAATACCTAAGTAAAATTTTCCTTAAAATTCAACTTAATATATTTAAGCATAATTCTCTCGCTCCATATTTCATTTTATGGTGTAAAAACTATTACAACAACTTTTGCTCCCCGTTTAAGACTTAACAAGAAACATGACAGGCACCCTTCATCCATGCCCATCTTTAGACTGTTACTTTTAACTTGTAGAAAACCAAACATTATCCCCATAAATCCTGGAAAAAAAGATCCCAAGAACAAGCCTGCTGATGGAAACTACACTTTAGACTTTAGAGCAATGGAACATGCAAATAAATTAAGACATGATAGTCTTATTCCTACCTCCCTACCGTTTTAGGATAGATAATCAAGGTGATTAAACTTGCAGCAGCTAAATTCAGATGTATTTGCACAGAAAATATGATAGCGGAGTGCACCTAAAAATGACAGTTGGCTCAGATGGACATCTCTTTGCTGGCTTTGTGCAATCTCCGAAGACAAATTCAACAGATCCAGAATCTGATAAAGCATTCTCACCGATGCTTTGAGGAGGTTCCTCCACAGCTAAAGACTGATAACCAAGGGCTTCCCATTTTCTTAATCTTTTCTCTTCCATCTTCTTCTGCTTATCTGCTTCAAGCTCGGAAACCTTTTCTGCCAATAACTGTTTCCTCAAGTTTGTGTCAGAAGAGCTTTGTGAAGGCATGTCAGCATCTTTAAATTTCTCAAGCCATGAAACATATGAGGCCTCATCAAATCCAGGATCTACACTTGCAGATGCATAATTTCTTTCAAGACGTAACTTACCTTCATCTAGCACATTCATTGGTCCAATTTCATACCCCTGGTCAACTTTTTTGCCTGAGTCATCGAAGCGTGCTTGTAAGACAGTCTCAGCCAAGGAATCCACTTCACTCATATTTCCGTCATTGAAACTCTCTTCAAGTATGTCCACTGGATCAAACTTGTCTAACCCAAAAACTATACTGGATTTGAGGTCCGCATTTTCAACATTTGCCTCTGTGTCACCATTATTGGTGACATACTCTCCACCAATTACATTCTGGCTGAGTTGCAATTTACTTGCTGCACTTCTCATAATTACCTGATTGAGGTTTCACTGTTATGATCCCCCCACGTTCACCATAAAAGATAAAAAAATAAAATCTAGCACACCTTTGTTCCCTGTATAATGCCGTAACATTAATTACTCACCTCCTCAACGGTGCCAGAAGTTACTAAGTTAATCGACAGAACATGTTTGATCTGGCCAATGCGGTGAGCACGCTGCAAAGCCTGTTTATCCACTTGTGGGTTCCAATCCTGCTCATAGAATATAACCTGCACAAAAATTGCCATCACTCATCAGTGTAAGGATAGACTTTTTATTATATAACTTTGAATCCAAAAAATAAATAAATAAATAAAAAGAGAAAACTTCAGGTTTAGTAAGTGAAGAACACATTAAAGGGATAATCAACTCATCAAGAGACACACAAACAAGTATACAATTTGGACACAGCAGCCTTATACTCTTACAGACATTAACAGTGGATCATATATATACAAGCAACTCACAGTATCAGCGGCAACCAGATTTAGCCCAACACCTCCCGCTCTTGTGGAAATCATAAATACAAATGCATCATCTTGCCCAAGATGTGAATCAGAAGACCTGTCCGATGGTTGTTCACTGAACCTTCTTATTGCAGCAAACCTCTCTTCTGCACGAACAGATCCATCCAGGCGTTCATAGGTGTACCTCCTCAGCTCCAAAAAATCCTATACATATTAAGCCAACAAAATGTGGATTACACAGAAGTGCTAAATACATTGGAAAGCAGCTACCAGACTGCAGAAATTGCCTCCATGGCACAGAAAAGAAATTTGACCTGAAGAATGTCAAGTGTTTGAGTCATCTGCGCAAACAGTAGAACGTGATGGTTTCCAGCAGAGAGCTTCTGAAGTATTTTGTCTAGAACAATAAGTTTGCCACTAGCCTGCTTAAACAAAACAAACAGGAGCCATATAATTAAGAACAAAAATATGAGTAAGATTACTCGTGAGTATAATAGAACAAGCACAAACAACAAAGATTAGAAAATTATTTAACAGCAGGAGTCTTACCAGCACCAAATGCTCACCTTCAGAAAATGGTTCCGGTTCAATTCCACTGAAGAGATATGGATGGCTGCAAGCTTTTCGAAGCTGAATAACCTAATAAAACAAGCAAATGACAATCCAATTGGTCGGAACTTCTTTTCAAGAACCAACAGAAGACAAACAATATTTTAAGGCATACTTCTTTGATCACACATTGGTGTGTCATTTTACAGAAAGACAGAATAGCATGTTTGTAAATCAGGCCACAAACAATCACAAAAGAAACAGGCACATTGCCTTCAGAAGGGCAAATCAGTAATTTTAAAACCCAGCCCAAAACTAGCTTTCCCACACTTCAGGAGAACGGAATTATATTGATGGGGAACTTCACACAAAGAAGACTCTACAGCCATACATAATACATGGAACTTAGTCCCTTATTTGCGGACAAAAACACAAGAGCAAGATGAAGGAGTTAACTAGAAAATCTAGATGTTGGAACCAGCCAAGATCTAGTTCCATCTCAGCTGAAGGTTCAGCTGAAACATAAAACCAGTACGATAAATCCACAAAAACATTTAAAAAATAAAAAAAATACATAGAGACCTATGCATTATATATATATATATATATATATATATATATATATATATATATATATATATATATATGCGCAAATCATACATAGACTAAACACTAATTGTATGTGCATAAACATATATGTAGAGTCAGCAAGGTACAACAAGACGTGTGTGTGTGAGTGTGCTTACATCTATTCTAACAATGTTATGATGCATAACTCAATCCATAAAGATATAAAAAAATTAGAAAATATAATAGCCAAAATAACCAGCAGAACTTTTATAGTTTCCAATAGGAAATAATGCCAACCAACTTTTGCCTTCCAATTGAAGGAATCAAAGGATATATTATTGCATGCATGCATGTGGACATCCAAAAACAAATGCATGCACGTATATGAAAGCATGCAAC